>NC_143136.1:51649469-51952500 GCF_059928025.1 Delphinapterus leucas | reverse complement strand
GGAGAGCCAAGTTCAGGACATTGGTCCACCAGAGACCTCCAAGCTCCACGTAATATCAAATGGCAAAAATCTCCCAGAGATCTCCATCTCAACGCCAAGACACAGCTCCACTCAACGACCAGCAAGCTACAGTGCTAGACATCCTATAACAAACAAGTAGCAAGACAGGAACACAACCTCACCCATTAGCAGAGAGGATGTCTAAAATCATAATAAGGTCACACACACCCCACAACACACAACCAGATGTGGACCTGCCCACCAGAAAGACAAGATCCAGCCTCATCCACCAGAACACAGGCACTAGTCCCCTCCAGCAGGAAGCCTACACAACCCACTGAACCAACCTTAGCCACTGCGGACAGACACCAAAAACAACGGGAACTATGAACCTGCAGCCTGCGAAAAGGAGACCCCGAACACAGTAAGTGAAGCAAAATGAGAAGACAGAAAAACAGCAGATGAAGGAGAAAGGTAAAAACCCACCAGACCTAACAAATGAAGAGGAAATAGGCAGTCTACCTGAAAAAGAATTCAGAATAATGATAGTAAAGATGATCCAAAATTTGGAAATAGAATGGAGAAAATACAAGAAACATTTACCAAGGATCTAGAAAAACTAAAGAGCAGGCAAACAATCATGAACAACACAATAAATGAAATCAAAAATTCTCTAGAAGGGATAAATAGCAAAATAACTGAGGCAGAAGAACGGATAAGTGACCTGGAAGATAAAATAGTGGAAATAACTACTGCAGAGCAGAATGAAGAATAAAGAATGAAAAGAATTGAGGACAGTCTCAGAGACCTCTGGGCCAATATTAAATGCACCAACATTCGAATTATAGGGGTCCCAGAAGAAGAAGAGAAAAAGAAAGGGACTGAGAAGATATTTGAAGAGCTTATAGTTGAAAACTTCCTTAATATGGGAAAGGAAATAGTTAATCACGTCCAGGAAGCACAGAGAGTCCCATACAGGATAAATCCAAGGAGAAACAGGCCAAGACACATATTAATCAAACTGTCAAAAATTAAAAACAAAGAACAAATATTAAAAGCAGCAAGAGAAAAACAACAAATAACATACAAGGGAATCCCCATAACGTTAACAGCTGATCTTTCAGCAGAAACTCGGCAAGCCAGAAGGGAGTGGCAGGACATATTTAAAGTGATGAAAGGGAGAAACCTACAACCAAGATTACTCTATCCAGCAAGGATCTCATTCAGATTTGATGGAGAAATTAAAACCTTTATAGACAAGCAAAAGGTAAGAGAACACAGCACAACCAAACCAGCTTTACAACAAATGCTAAAGGAACTTCTCTAGGCAGGAAACACAAGAGAAGGAAAAGACCTACAATAACAAACCCAAAACAATTAAGAAAATGGGAATAGGAACATACATATCGATAACTACCTTAAATGTAAATGGATTAAATGCTCCAACCAAAAGACACAGACTGGATGAATGGATACAAAAACAAGACCTGTATATATGCTGTCTACAAGAGACCCACTTCAGACCTAGGGACACATACAGACTGAAAGTGAGGGGATGGAAAAAGATATTCCATGCAAATGGAAAGAAAGCTGGAGTAGCAATTCTCGTCTCAGACAAACTACACTTTAAAACAAAGACTATTACAAGAGACAAAGAAGGACACTACATAATGATCAAGGGATCAATGCAAGAAGAAGATATAACAATTGTAAATATTTATGCACCCAACATAGGAGCACCTCAATACATAAGGCAAATACTAACAGTCATAAAAAGGGAAATCAACAGTAACACAATCATAGTAGGGGACTTGAACACCCCACTGTCACCAATGGACAGATCATCCAAAATGAAAATAAATAAGTTAACACAAGCTTTAAATGATACATTAAACAAGATGGACTTAATTGATATTTACAGGACATTCCATCCAGAAACAACAGAATACACTTTCTTCTCAAGTGCTCATGGAACATTCCACATGAGAGATCATATCTTGGGTCACAAATCAAGCCTTGGTAAATTTAAGAAAAATCATGTCAAGTATCTTTTCTAACCACAACGCTATGAGACTAGATATCAATTACAGGAAAAAAAATCCGTAAAAAATACAAACACATGGAGGCTAAACAATACACTACTTAATAACTGAGTGATCACTGAAGAAATCAAAGAGGAAATCAAAAAATACCTAGAAACAAATGACAATGAAAACACGACGACCCAAAGCCTATGTGATGCAGCAAAAGCAGTTCTAAGAGGGCAGTTTATAGCAATACAATCCTACCTTAAGAAACAAGAAACATCTCAAATAAACAACCTAACCTTACACCTAAAGCAATTAGAGAAAGAAGAACAAAAAAACCCCAAAGTTAGCAGAAGGAAAGAAATCATAAAGATCAAATCAGAATGAAAAAGAAATGAAGGAAATGATAGCAAAGCTCAAGAAAAATAAAAGCTGGTTTGTTGAGAAGATAAAGAAAATTGATAAACCATTAGCCAGACTCAACAAGAAAAAAAGGAAGAAGACTCAAATCAGTAGAATTAGAAATGAAAAAGGAGAAGTAACAACTGACACTGCAGAAATACAAAAGATCATGAGAGGTTACTACAAGCAACTCTATGCCAATAAAATGGACAACATGGAAGAAATGGACAAATTCTCAAAAATGCACAACCTTCCAAGACTGAATCATATGAACAGACCAATCACAAGCACTGAAATTGAAACTGTGATTAAAAATCTTCCAACAAACAAAAGCCCAGGACCAGACGGCTTCACAGGCGAATTCTATCAAACATTTAGAGAAGAGCTAACACCTAGCCTTCTCAAACTCTTCCAAAATATAGCAGAGAGAGGAACACTCCCAAACTCATTCTATGAGGCCACCATCACCCTGATATGAAAATCAGACAACAATGTCACAAAGAACGAAAACTACAGACCAATAACACTGATGAACATAGATGCAAAAATCCTCAACAAAATACTAGCAAACAGAATTCAACAGCACAATAAAAGGATCATACACCATGATCAAGTGGGGTTTCTCCCAGGAATCCAAGGATTCTTCAATATATGCAAATCAATCAATGTAATAAAGCATATAAACAAAGAAGGAGAAAAACCATATGATCATCTCAATAGATATGCAGAGAACGCTTATGACAAAATTCCACTCCCACTTATGATAAAAACCCTGCAGAAAGTAGGCACAGAGGGACCTTACCTCAACATAATAAAGGCCATATATGACAAACCTACAGTCAACATCGTCCTCAATGGTGAAACACTGAAACCATTTCCACTAAGATCAGGAACAAGACAAGGTAGCCCGCTCTCACCACTATCATTCAACATAGTTTTGGAAGTTTTAGCCACAGCAATCAGAGAAGAAAAGAAGTAAAAGGAATCCAAATCAGAAAAGAAGAAGTAAAGCTGTCACTTTTTGCAGCTGACATGATACTATATATAGAGAATCCTAAAGATGCTACCAGAAAACTACTAGAGCTAATCAATGAATTTGGTAAGGTTGCAGGATACAAAATTAATGCACAGAAATCTCTTACATTCCTACACACTAATGATGAAAAATCTGAAAGTGAAATTAAGAAAACACTCCAATTTACCACTGCAACAAAAAGAATAAAATACCTAGAAATAAACCTACCTAAGGAGACAAAAGACCTGTATGCAGAAAACTATAAGACACTGATGAATGAAATTAAAGATGACACAAACAGATGGAGTGATATACCATGTTCTTGGATTGGAAGAGTCAACATTGTGAAAATGACTCTACTACCCGAAGCAATCTACAGATTCAATGCAATCCCTACCAAACTACCACTGGCATTTTTCACAGAACTAGGAAAAAAAGTTTCACAATTTGTATGGAAACACGGAAGGCCCTGAATAGCCAATGCAATCTTGAGAAAGAAAAATGGAGCCGGAGGAATCAGGCTCCCAGACTTCAGACTATACTACAAAGCTACAGTAATCAAGACAGTATGGTACTGGCACAAAAACAGAAATACAGGTCAATGGAACAGGACAGAAAGCCCAGAGAGAAACCCACATACCTATGGTCACCTTATCTTTGATAAAGGAGGCAAGAATATACAATGGAGAAAAGACAGCCTCATCAATAATTGGTGCTGGGAAAACTGGACAGCTACATGTAAAAAATGAAATTAGAACACTCCCTAACACCATACACAAAAATAAATTCAAAATGGATTAAGGACCTAAACGTAAGGCAGACACTGTCAAACTCTTAGAGGAAAACATAGGCAGAACTCTCTATGACATAAATCACAGCAAGATCCTTTTTGTCCCACCTCCTAGAAAAATGGAAATAAAAACAAAAATAAACAAATGGGACCTAATGAAACTAAAGCTTTTTCACAGCAAAGGAAATCATAAACAAGACAAAAAGACAACCCTCAGAATGGGAGAAAATATTTGCAAATGAAGCAACTGACAAAGGATTGATCTCCAAAATTTACAAGCAGCTCATGCAGCTCAATATCAAAACACCAACCACACAATCCAAAAATGGGCAGAAGACCTACATGGACATTTCTCCAAAGAAGATATACAGATTGCCAACAAACAAATGAAAGAATACTCAACATCATTAAGCATTAGAAAAATGCAAATCAAAACTACAATGCGATATCATCTCACACTGGTCAGAATGGCCATGATCAAAAACTCTACAAACAATAAATGCTGGAGAGGGTGTGGAGAAAAGGGGACCCTCTTGTACTGTTGGTGGTAATGTAAATTGATACAGCCACTACGGAGAACAGTATGGAGGTTCCTTAAAAAACTAAAAATAGGGCTTCCCTGATGGCGCAGTGGTTGAGAGTCCGCCTGCCGATGCAGGGGACATGGGTTCGTGCCCTGGTCCAGGAGGATCCCACATGCCACAGAGCGGCTGGGCCCGTGAGCCATGGCCGCTGAGCCTGCGCGTCCGGAGCCTATGCTCCGCAACGGGAGAGGCCAGAACAGTGAGAGGCCCGCGTACCACAAAAAAAAAAAAAAAAAAAAAAAACCCTGAAAATAGAACTATCATACAACCCAGCATTCCCACTACTGGGCATATACCCTGAGAAAACCATAATTCAAAAAGAGTCATGTACCACAATGTTCATTGCAGCTCTATTTACAATAGCCAGGACATGGAAGCAACCTAAGTGTCCATCGACAGATGAATGGATAAAGAAGATGTGGCACATATATACAATGGAATATTACTCAGCTATAAAAAGATACGAAATTGAGTTATCTGTAGTGAGGTGGATGGACCTAGAGTCTGTCATACAGAGTGAAGTAAGTCAGAAAGAGAAAAACAAATACCGTATGTTAACACATATATATGGAATCTAAAAAAAAAAAAAAAAATGGTCATGAAGAACCTAGGGTCAAGACGGGAATAAAGATGCAGACCTACTAGAGAATGGACTTGAGGACACGGGCAGGGGGAAGGGTAAGCTGGGACAAAGTGAGAGAGTGGTAGTCTATATATGGACATATATACACTACCAAATGTAAAATAGATAGCTAGTGGGAAGCAGTCGTATAGCCCAGGGAGATCAGCTCAGTGCTTTGTGATCAGCTAGAAGGGTGGGATTGGGAGGGTGGGAGGGAAGGAGATGCAAGAGGGAAAAGATGTGGGGATATATGTATAACTGATTCACTTTGTTATAAAAACAGAAACTAACACACCATTGTAAAGCAATTATATTCCAATAAAAATGTTAAAAAAAATTAAGGTAAAAACAAGGTATTTAAAAAAAAAAGAAAAAGGCACTTGCACCCCAATGTTCATTGCAGCACTATTTACAACAGCCAGGTCATGGAAGCAACCTAAATGACCATCGACAGACAAATGGATAAAGAAGATGTGGTACATATACACAATGGAATATTACTCAGCCATGAAAAGGAACGAACTTGGGTCATTTGTAAAGATGTGGATGCATCTAGAAACTGTCATACATAGTGAAGTATGTCAGAAAGAGAAAAAGAAATATCATATATTAACGCATATATGTGGAACATAGAAAATGGTACAGATGAACCGGTTTGCAGAGCAGAAATTAAGACACAGAAGTAGAGGACAAACGTATGGACACCAAGGGGGGAAAGCAGTGGGGGGTGAGGGTGGTGGTGGTGGTGGGATGAATTGGGAGATTGGGATTGACATGTATACACTGATGTGTATAAAATGGATTTCTAATAAGAAAATATATAAACTTTTTTTTTTTAAAGTCTACAAACAATAAATCCTGGAGAGGGTGTGGAGAAAAAGGAACCCTCCTACACTGTTGGTGCAAATGTAAACTACTGTGGAGAACAGTACGAAGGTTCTTGAAAAAACTAAAAACAGAGCTACCATATGATCCTCCAATTTCACTCCTGGGCATATATCTGGAGAAAACCACAATCTGAAAAGATACATGCACCCCAATGCTCATAGCAGTAATATTTACAATAGCCAAGACATGGAAGCAACCTCAACGTCCATCAACAGATGAATGGATAAAGAAGAAGTGGTATATATATATATATATATATATATATATACACACACACACAATGGAATATTACTCAGCCATAAAAAAGAATGAAATAATGCTCTTTGCAGTAATATGGATGGACCTAGAGATTATCATACTCAGTGAAGCCAGACAGAAAAAGACAAATATCATGATATCACTTATTTGTGGAATCTAAAAAAATATATACAAATGAACTTATTCACAAAACATAAATAGACTTACAAACATAGAAAACAAACTTATGGTTACTAAAGGGGGGGTAAATTGGATTTGGGGATTAAAATATGCACACTACTATATATAAAATAGATAACCAACAAGGACCTACTGTATTACACAGGGAACTATACTAAATATCTTGTAATAACATGTAATGTAAGAGAAATTTTACAAAGGATGTATATAAAACTGAACCGCTTTGATGTATACCTGAACCTAACACAACATTGTAAATTTACCATATTTCAATAAAATTTTTTAATTAAAAAATTTTTTTAAATGTTTAAGTGATATTCATATTTTAACGTCCAACTCAACTGCTCATAAACCAAAGTCTTGAATCATTTTTTTGGTGCTTCAAAGGAAAAACTACCCATACTTCAGACAAAATGTCCTTGCAGAAAATAATTTGTCCCTAGGGAGACAGGTGTTGCTAACTCAAATACTGTACAACGAAATGTCTGAAGCTCTAATACTTTTGATATATAACAAACGCTCATCTTAAGATAACCATTATACTGTTGATTTCCAGTTTATTTCTCCTTATAAGTACATCATCTGGCAGCATATCCTAGTAAAACTTCACATCATTATGTTCTCCTCCTAAGAAAAACTCTACCTGGTTCATGATAATATAAATCACGATACAGTCTGGATTTTTAAAAACCGCAAAACATATTTCACCATGAATTTCTTACATAAGACAACATGAATATTAAACAAAATATCGTTTAGAAGCCCTGGTTTTTACTATTGAGGAAAGGATCCCATGAAAACCATCATTATTATCACATGGAAAACAGATTTGACGTCTTTGGGAAACTAGGAAAACTTGCTCTTCTTAGGAATAAAAGCCAAATATTTATTTAAGTAATTTTTCTATTTTCTTTGTTTTTCAGAACTGAAAACCTGGAGGCTGTTCAACTAGAAGCTAAGAGCAAATTATATTACAAAGACAAAGTATGTTTAATCAAAATGGTTCATGAAGTTAGCATTTAAAAATGAAACAGAAAAATATAACAGAACTAACTCAGTCAAATATGGGCTAAAAATACCTTTGTCAATTGTCTCTGGGTAACAATTAAATATTACAAATAAATTAGAAAAACCAAAATATAATCTCAAAATTCAATGGTCTTATGATAAAAGGGTTCTTCATTTTTTTTTTTCTTTTTACCATTCCTTCTATTTTAGTTCTGGCTTTTGTCTCCTCTGCCTATTTTAATATATGAGTATCCCCCCAAGATTCTGTATTTAGCCCTTTGCTTTTTTTTTTTTTTAACTGTATACTACTTCCTTGCAGTCTTTCATCTATTCCCATCACATCAGCTCTTCTTCACCTCTTCATGCACTCCTCTCAAACTGCCAGCCTGCTGCACATCTCCAACAGATGTTATATATGCCAAATGTGTCTGCAACAGAACATCTTTCCTTCAAATCAACCAGTGTCCGGATTTCACCCTGGTTATGACCTTACCACTCTCCAAGTTACTTGGGCATAAAGCTTTAGATTTTTTTTTAATCTTTTTTTTTTTTTTTTTTTTTTTTTTTGCAGTACGCGGGCCTCTCACTGTTGCGGCCTCTCCCGTTGCGGGGCACAGGCTCCGGACGCACAGGCTCAGTGGCCATGGCTCACGGGCCCAGCCGCTCCACGGCATGTGGGATCTTCCCGGACCGGGGCACGAACCCGTGTCCCCTGCATCGGCAGGCGGACTCTCAACCACTGCGCCACCAGGGAAGCCCTAAAATCTTTTTCTTCATTTCCACACCATTCTCCTAAGTCCTCCACTGAAGAATAACCAGTTCAACTCCTGAAAATCTTTCAGTTTTGAATGGCCCTAAATGTCACCTTAGGGATACTTTGTTTTGTCCCCCTATATGGGATACCTGTCAGAAAGCCTATGAATATGCTTTAAAGTATAGATTATAGTACCTAGAGAAAAGGTTGGTTCAGGGTCCAGAGAAGCTTGCAATTCACCATTTCCAGGAAACTCAAATATGCAGAGACTGGATCACACCCTAATTGAATAAAAATTAATGCATCTAGTGTACACACATGCTATAGTTAAAGGTTGTGCATGTTTATCTTTGCATCACAGGTATAAAAAAAAGCAGAAAAGACTATGTTAAATGACTTTCACCACAATGACTACATATTAGGCTTATCAGTGACTACATTTCAGCCTTAATTTTTTAAGATTTAAATTTCTGATTCAATGATCAATGGTGATGTTCCCTACTAAATTTTTCATATCTTCACTGTGGCCCTTAACACATTTATAATATGAGTTTTCTTGTCTGTCTCCTAGGGCAAGAGTGTTCCATACAGGATTACATTTCATTCTTTTTTGTATTTCCAGCACTTAACACAGTGCCTGACCCAAAATGTGTGTTGGATGAATTAACTTATATTGACTATTAGTCAATAAAGTTATGGTGACTTTTCTATTACTAAGAATAAAAAAGATACTGTGCTCAACTGTGTTATTAAAAATTGGAATGTAAAAGGAGTTAATTTTTTTCCAAATAAAAATAGAAACAGTTCTAAGACTCCTTTTTTATATTTATAAACCCTTTTTAATCTGGCTACTCTTTGTCAATGTCTTGAAACTTCAAGTATCAATATTTGAGAGTTGGCTTCGTCCTCCTTTTAGTACTGCCAATTTGTTCTTTCCTCAAAAATTCATCAAATCTTATTCATTGCTCCAGTTCAAAATATAAATGTGCATATTTGAAAATAACATTCAATATCCAAATATTCTAAAATTACAATTGTTAGACTAATCTCACTAAAAGACCAACTAGTCGAGGCTTTCAATACCTTCTTCATGTTTGTCTTAATAGAAGAATAAAGAAGAAAAAGATGTAAAAGCTTACAGGAAAAAAATCCATTTGCTGATTAAAGACAATATTCAAAATCAATGAAAAAATATATATTTTTTTAATTCACTGTTTTGCCACAGAACCAGTTAAAGCAAGATCTTTGGACTTAAAATAGTAATGTCTAAAATTCAAATGTAGGGCATTTATAGTTTTGTGATGTAAACTTCTCTCATCCCCTGAACTTACGTCAGGTCTATTTCAAACACAAATGCCTTGGTTGGGGACTGTAAAACAATGTTTTTGGAAACCAGCAATCACTACCTGCCAAACCTGATGCAGTATATATGGTACAGAATAGGGACACTGGATGTGAGGTACAAAGATAATCCACAAAGAGACCCAACTCTGTGGAAATAAGAACAAAAGAGGACCAGGAAGAAGTAAACAATCAACCTCATCCCAAAAAGAGTGGGAAAGACACAGGCCACCTCCATTTATGGAAAGAGCCTCGAGCCAATTGTATTTGACTCTCAGACAATAGGCATTTTAATAAACACCTGGATTATCTAGCTTTGAAAGTAAAAGAAATATGAACAAAAACGCTCTAAGATTACAAACTTAAGAAAGGAAGCGTCAGTATTATGCAGCATTTGGCAGAGATCTTTTGGAGGCTTGAGCATGCATTTGCGTATGATGAAACTGACCCAGAACTGTCTTTGTGAGCCATGGGGTTGAGGAGTTGGCTCCTCCTATAGGACCTACTGAGTCTACTGAGAGGCAGAAATGGAACAGCCATTCATTCAGACCATCCTGATTCGGTTCCTTCATTTTTATTAGATGATTTCAAACCTGTTTTGTTTGTTTGCATTGGTTGATTTCAAGTCAATCTATTTGCTTTTAATCAGCAAAATCGCTCTGTCCTCCAGGACCATGGCAGAGAATATGACCTCATATATTTCACTACCTCCAACTGTTATCAAAATCAAAGGTACAAAAAGTAACATTCCCAAAGGATGATAGCTTAAAAAATATGTAATTTATTCATCTCTATAATTGCCTAGATTTAAATCCTGGATCAAACCAAAATGTCATTCATTAAACTGAAAAAATATGTGCACAGTATTTTTGTGGGGTGTGTGTGTTTGGACAAGTTGCTCTACTCCAATAAAATTGCTTTTACGGAATTGGGCTTTCTTGTGATGCCCTCTGCTTACTTGCTTTTGGTTTTACGGGTGAGATATATTGCGGAAGTTGTCTCTCACATCACTCAGCCAGCCCTTCATAAGCCCCTGGGGAGATCTCCTCAGACCGTAGTGCAAGGAAGAGCTTTGCCTCTCCTAATCAAATGACACATTCTTATTTTATAGACCATTCAAGTCCCACGAGTACCTGCCCATGTAAGGAAATTTATTCAATTAAGTTTTCATTTGAACTTCTTTTATCTCTTCTCAAATGAATTTAAAATAAGAACACTGTAAAAGACTCACCATTAAAGTGGAATACTTTTAGTTTTATATATATATATATTCTGTATGTTTCCAGAGAGATGAACCAAACTACAGCCTCTGTAGTTTCCTGCCTTCTTAAAACAATCAGGTCTCCTTGAAGGGACCACTTAGTAACAGTTCTCCTAGCTCTAATATTTCACTTCACCTCATCTTTTGTGCATAAAATCGTATCAGTTGGCTGCCCTTGACCAACTTGGGTCCTCAGTCTTCTTGATCAATGATTCCTGGCCTGAAAATTTCTAACCTCGCCATGTGCCTGCTCTTTGTCTGGCACCCATCTCTGTCCTGAGTCATCTTACCCCAAGCTGTGCATCAACTACACCAGCTGCCTCTACCTTGATCAATCTGGCAAACAGGAAGAAATGGCCAAAACAAAAAACAAAAAAAAAGAAAGCAAGACTTACAAGTTTATGAGAAGAAAAAAGTCCTAAAACTCAGTTTGATTATACTTTACCTAGATACCTTTAGAAATCCAATTTGCTTTATATCTGTGTTCACACACTTTATTTAAAATGTAAAATATAAGTGCCATTCAGAAATTTTAGATACAACTGAATTCAAAAGGAGATAATATTCTAGTAAATGCTCTCTTTTCTCTGGATATTACCTTCAGAAAAATCTACCCTGAAATATAGACAATTTAAATATTATCTTCAAAAAACTGTTATCCTCACTGGACAGCCATGTGTACATCAATGAAGTTAGAACACTCCCTCACACCATACACAAAATATAAACTCAAATGGCTTAAAGACTTAAATATGAGACATGACACCATAAAACTCCTAGAAGAGAACATAGGCAAAACATTCTCTGACATAAATAGCACTGATGTTTTCTTAGGTCAGTCTCCCTAGGCAATATAAATAAAAGCAAAAATAAACAAATGGGACCTATAAATCAAACTTATAAGCTTTTGTATAGCAAAGGAAACCATAAACAAAAACAAAAGACAACCTATAGACTGGGAGAGAATTGCAAATGATGTGACTGACAAGGGCTTAATTTCCAAAATATACAAACAGTTCATACAACTCAATTTCAAAAAACAAACAACCCAATCCAAAAATGGACAGAAGACCTAAACAGACATTTCTCCAAAGAAGACATGCAGATGGACAACAGGCACATGAAAAGATGCTCACCATCACTAACTATTAGAGAACGGCAAATCAAAACTGCAATGAGGTATCACCTCACACCAGTCAGAATGGCCATCATCAAAAAGTCTACAAATAATAAATGCTGGAGAGGATGTGGAGAAAAGGGAACCCTCTTGCACTGTTGGTGGGAATGTAAATTGGTGCAGCCACTCTGGAGAACAGTGTGGAGGTTCCTCAAAAAACTAAAAATAGTTACTGTCTGATCCAGCAATGACACTCCTGAGCATATATCTGGAAAAGATGAAAACTTTAATTCGAAAAGATACATGCACCCCAATATTCATGGAGGCACTTTTTACGATAGCCAGGACATGGAAGCACCCTAAGTGTCCATCCACAAATGAATGGATAAAGAAGATGTGATACACACACAAACACACACACACACACACACACACACACACACACACACACACAATGGAATATTAGTCAGCCATAAAAAAGAATGAAATAATGCCATTTTCAGCAACATGTATGTAGAGATTATCATACTAAGTGAAGTAAGTCAGACAGAGAAAGATAAATATTATGATATCACTTTTATGTGGAATCTAAAAAATAGTACAGATGAACTTATTTAAAAAACCCAAACTCACAGACATAGAAAACAAACTTATGGTTACCAAAGGGGAAGGGGGGGAGGGATAAATTGGGAGTATGGGATTACCAGATGCACGCTACCATATATAAAACAGATAAACAACAAGAATTTACTGTATAACACAGGGAACTATATTCAATATCTTGTAATAAACTGTAACAGAAAATAAGAGAAAAAAGGGATATACATATATACACATATACACACACACACACACGCACATATATATGTATAACCAAATCACACTGCTGTACGCCTGAAACTAACACAATATTGTAAATCAACTATACTCCAATTAAAAAAAAAAACTGTTATTCTCAAGCCATCCAGTACATACTTGCCATCAATGTGTACGTGGAAGAAAAGCAAATTCTAATATAAGCTCAAAAGAAACATTAATAGAAAAATAACAAGTGAAAAAAATATTTAAGAACTGTTTTATTTCAGATTATCAGTTTCTTTAAGGAAGCGGTCATTCAACAGTTACTTCCTAAGTCATTCTATAAGGTCAGCATCAACTTGATAGCAAAGTCAAAAAAAAAGATAATAAAAGCAGAAAATAAAACTACACACAAATATCTCTCACAAATATCAATGTTAAAATCCTCAACAAAATACTAGCAAACCAAATTCAGTAAAATATTAAAAGAATTATATACCATGACCATGTGGGATTTATTCCTGGAATGCAAGGATGGTTCAACATATGAAAATCAATCAATGTAATACACCACATTAATAGAATGAAAGGAAAAAGCCACATGATTATTTCAATTCATGTAGAAAAAGCATGTGACCAAATTCAACACGTTTCATGATAAAAACACTTAACAAACTAACAATAGAAGCAAATGACCTCAACATAATCAAGGGTTACTGTACTGATAAATACAGTGTCATGTTTAGATTAATAACCTACGTCAAGGAAACTAGACTCATTAAAAATCTCCACAAGGAGTACTTACCTGCCAAAATTTTCTTGAACTGTCTAAACCATACGTCACAGTGGTCTTCACTTAAATTAATAAGATCAAGTGTAGAATCCTTTAATTTATTTTGTTCCTTTTTCAAACATATGAAGAGTGTGATTCCTAATAAAGTACCACTTCTCTGCTGTTTAACTGAATAACGCCGTTTCAGTTTGACAGAGAACATGTCTTTGAGTTCAATAAATTCTTCTTTATGTAGAAAACTATACTTGGAATCACCTGAAAAGAAATTAAATTTTCTAATCAAAACCACTGTGTCTATATCTTATGTGTATGAATAATAAATAGTGAAAACCCACAAAATCGTTATCATCTGTTATTTTACTGATTATGCTTTATGTCAAGTCCTGTATGAGATGGGTGGGGAAAAAAAAAGAAAAATTGGGTCTATTTTCCCATAAATAGAAGAAATAGAAGGGAGTCCCTGCCACACAAGGCCTAGGACATTCAGAATCTGAGAATATTCAATGTATGAAGAATTCCAGGAACATAAACAAAGCAACATTTCAATAATAATAAGTTAGTATCATGCAAGAGCTTCCTGGTACTTACAAGGACAGAGTAAAGTAATGGAAAGAAGAGAATTCACTAACAGAAGTGAGTTTATGACAGGTTGCTGAAGGCAACATGTAAAGGAAAGAAAATTTACATTCTAGGGAAAGTAACACATATGCAAAAAGGAAACAGAGCAAGATTACTGTGAGCAGAAAGCATTATGAATGCCTGCTATTCTAAAAAGAAAGATCCACCTGAATCTTATTATAGTCAGACTTTATTTTATAGTGGCATGAAATTTTACTGGTTATGTTTAAACACAGGTCAGAAAACACCTGTTGTTGTGATAACGGACTTTTTCAACTGACCCTCAAAGTAGAAGTGTTTTATACTTTAAAAATAGTACTTTCAAAACTTCCACTCTGGCCCACATGGAATCACAGGGAATGCTTTTACCTTCTACCTGAAACGACTAAAAGAGCACACCAGAGGAAGGAAACATCAGTTTCAGACATGGGACATTAGGTAGTACAGGACAGTGATCCCTGAGAGAGGGAAAACAAAGAAGCCATATGATTACAAGCCGACTGTCCCAGGCCACAGGGAGCGGAACCCTGGTGGAGTCTGGTTGTCTCCCTGAGTTGAGGAGGACTGAGGAGCCAGGAAAGCCAAGATGACTTAGAGTTCACTTGGAAAATTATTATAAAAAGGAGAGCCGCACAGAAAGAGAACTCTGTAGATCTTCCCCCTGAATCTTCAGCTGAGCATGGATCTGTATATGTGTGAGGCCAGGGAAAGAATTACCCAAAGGATTAGAGAGAACAACACTCAGAGATCACACAGGTGTTTCCACCAGCCAAAGTGGAAAAATAATGAAATTTGTGGGACTTTGGGGAGAGCACTTAAAAAAGTATTGTCTCGTTAGTGAGCTGACCAAAGGCTGCTCTGATTCCACCTAACAAAGCTTAAGAGCAACCCTCAAAAGGATTCAAGTGCTTCCAAGTAACTTAACATCCTAGAACAAAGCTCAAGAGTATTTACTGGAGCTGCAATGAACATTTTGGTACATGACTCTTTTTGAATTATGGTTTTCTCAGGGTATATGCCCAGTAGTGGGATGGCTGGGTCATATGGTAGTTCTATTTTTAGTTTCTTAAGGAACCTCCATACTGTTCTCCATAGTGGCTGCATCAATTTACATTCCCACCAACAGTGCAAGAGGGTTCCCTTTTCTCCCCACCCTCTCCAGCATTTACTGTTTGTAGATTTTTTGATGATGGCCATTCTGACTGGTGTGAGATGATATCTCATTGTAGTTTTGATTTGCATTTCTCTAATGATTAGTGATGTTGAGCATTCTTTCATGTGTTTGTTGGCAATCTGTATATTTTCTTTGGAGAAATGTCTATTTAGGTCTTCTGCCCATTTTTGGATTGGGTTGTTTGTTTTTTTGATATTGAGCTGCTTGTATGTTTTGGAGATTAATCCTTTGTCAGTTGTGGGACATGGAAGCAACCTAAGTGTCCATCAACAGATGAATGGATAAAGAAGATGTGGCACATATATACAATGGAATATTACTCAGCCACAGAAAGGAACAAAACCGAGTTATTTGTAGTGAGGTGGATGGACCTAGAGTCTGTCATACAGAGTGAAGTAAGTCAGAAAGAGAAAAACAAATACCGTATGCTAACACATATATATGGAATCTACAAAAAAAAAAGAAAATGGTCAGAAAAACCGAGGGGCAAGACGGGAATAAAGATGCAGACCTACTAGAGAATGGACTTGAGGATATGGGGAGGGGAAAGGGTAAGCTGGGACAAAGTGAGAGAATGGCACGGACATATATACACTACCAAACGTAAAACAGATAGCTAGTGGGAAGCAGCCGCATAGCACAGGGAGATCAGCTCCGTGCTTTGTGACCGCCTAGAGGGATGGGATAGGGACGGAGGGAGATGCAAGAGGGAAGAGATATGGGGACATATGTATACATATAACTGATTCACTTTGTTATAAAGCAGAAACTGACACACCATTGTAAAGCAATTATACTCTAATAAAGATGTTAAAAAAGAAAAAAAAGAAAAGCATTTACAGGAATACGAAAATATTTAGCAACTCTAAATGGTAAAATTCACAATTGCTCTCATTCAATCACAAATCACTACACGTGTAAAAAGGCAGAAAACTACCAGCCATGATAAGAGACAAAGAAATCAATAGAAACAGATGTAGAAATGGTACCAGCGCTAAAATAGCCCCAGGAAGCAGAGGCCCTCTCTCAGCTTTCTTAGGCCTTAAGCAGGCATAAAGATATTCTCAGACTGGAGCAAAAATTTTCAGGTGATTTAAGAAGTTCTTTCTCTGCATTCTCAGGGAGTTTGGGGGCCTTTCCCAACCATTCTGCAAACAGCCCAATTACTCCCAAAGCACATGTACCACTGAAAAAGAAACGAAGACAAGTTCTTCTCTCAGTGCTTATGGCAGTGGGATAGGGTGAACCCACGGGCAAATTTTCAGGCCTGTCATTTCCTCAGAAAGCTCAAGCTTCAGGTCTGCGTACCGTCTACTTCTATTGTCACCCGGTGACCTGAGAATCAATACCCTCAAAGTATCACTTCAATGGGAAACATTTACATATTCTAGAAAATAAAACAGCCATCACGATTACTACAATCATCACTTAATCAACAGAGTGAAAATAATGTACCATCAGAAGCCAAAATGTCCCACGTGCCTTCATGAGCAGAGTGAGTCAACCCACCCACTTCTCTGTAAGTACTAATGGATTAACCCATGTTGGTAAGATTGACTCTTCTCTAGTTCAATGGCTCTCAATCTCTTTGGTCTCAGAGCCCATTTACATTCTTAAAGACTGGGGGCCCCAAATAGCTTTTGTTTATGGAGGTTATATCTATTGATATTTACTATATTAGACATCAAAACAGAGACTCTTTTAAACACAAGAATACAAAGCACACACTGTATTAGCCATCAGGGCAAATATGTCACCACATATCTCAGCCTCTGGGAAACTCAACTGTACCCTCGAGAGAGAATAAGAGTGCAAATAACAAATAACTTCTTAATAAAATTATGAAAATAGCTTTGACCTCCCAAACTCCCTGAGAGGGTCCTAGAACACATTTTGAAAATGCAACTTTAGCATATTTTAGATGGTTTGTTCCCTTTGATCATATAATAAAGTTAGGACCTTTTACAGACTCAACTTTTCAATTAATTAAAATTCTTGTTTCCACTTGAATACTCCAAATTGGTACAGAATGACCAGTGAGAGTTCCTCCCATCTGCCTCCTTTGTTACAATATCCCAATAGCTTTTAAAATAACCTTTCTTTCTTATAACAGCATAGTGTTCCAAGTTCATCTGGATTCCTCAAGGAGCCCTGGTTCCTTCTCAGGAAGAATATCTTAGAAACTAAAAGCTGGACAGTATGTGTTATATATGAGGGAAACCAAGCTCTTTCACAGTAAATCATCATTAAGATATCTGCAGCTGGGGGGCTTAGTACAAGTTATTTGCACTTGTTGAGCAGGTAGGCATATGGCCAGGGTCTCTAGAATAATTGGGAGGGGCCAGGGAGATCTTACATCCTTCCTCTACCTTCAAGAATGGAATCGGTGCTTCCCTGGTGGCGCAGTGGTTGAGAGTCCACCTGCCGATGCAGGGGACGCGGGTTCACGCCCCGGTCCGGGAAGATCCCACATGCCGCGGAGTGGCTGGGCCCGTGGGCCATGGCCACTGAGCCTGCGCGTCCGGAGCCTGTTCTCCGCAACGGGAGGGGCCACAGCAGTGAGAGGCCCGCGTACCACAAAAAGAAAAAAGAAAAAAAAAAAAAAGAATGGAATGAAGCAGGCTTTCAAAGGTCCCAACAAATCCTCACCCTGTGGTATGTACTGTCTGTATGGCAAATGATACCTTGTGAAGTGTAAAGAAACTGGCCTCCCATATATGGGTGCTGCTGGGTGTCTGCTTCATACAGCTAAATGTTATAGATAGGTCATAGCACTTACCTACCCTAAAGGAATTTATATTCTTGATTATATCTGCGAGTACTTTTCCAAAAATCAGTTAAACAATCAACAAAGTTGAACATCTTTTATTTTTCATTTGTATTTCTTAAAAGAGTTGCCTCTACAAATGCATTTCCCTATTTCTATTTGGTTGCTTGTCTATTTCTTCTAATTTGTAGGAGTCCTTCAAATATTCTTGAAATTAATCCTTTATTATATATGCATGATATATGTTACAAATAATTTCTTCTAGGCTAAACTTATAATATTCGTTATAACCTTGCGTCTCATATCAATTTGAGTATTTACATAGTCAAACATACAGCAAATAAGAGCTCCAAAGGAGGGAAGTAGAAAGGGAGGGAAGGACCACTGAGGAAAAAAAACAGAGGGATGAAATACACACTTTTCACTCGAAGTCCTATATTAGTCTGAATCCCTTGCCGTGTGTGCTTTACTTTGGCAGTAAACAATTCAATGACTATTCCTAGTTAAAATCTCTTGTAAACTGCAAATTTAAAGATACTAAACCAACAGCCAAGATCCAACTTAGTAGTGAAAACTAGAAAAATTTACGGAAACAGGGCAAGAATACCTATTATCATTCTTACTATTCTCAATTATTCTGGACATTCTGGTCACTATCATACATAAGGAAAATGAAATAAAAACAACTGATGGTGGAAGGGGTAGAGGGACAGCTGAAACTATAACTACTTATAGATAGTATCACAATATATTCACAAAACTCAAAAGAGTCAACTTAAAACCAATAGAACTAATAAGAATAGCCAGTAAGGAAGCTGGTTACAAATATATCAATACCTAGAAAGAAAGCATAATGGAGATAAAGAGATCCTATGCAAATTATTATCCAGAAACAAATTTAGCAAAATGATCCTGGACTTGCTTGGGTGGAAAAGGCCATTCAAAATAAACTGAGAGACAAAGAATTGAATAAATGAAGGCATACCAAGTTCGAAGATTACATATTTTTATGCCAGTATTCTCATTATTAATAACTACATTAATGCAATTCCAGTCAAAATCTCAATGGTATTTTCTTTGATGTAAGGGGCAAGGAACCTAATCAAACGATTTGCAAATTTTCTTGGAATAAATATATTAATGAAGAAAATGTTTTAACAGTAATGAGGGGAAGTACATACCCAGTCAGATAAAATACTATTTTTTAAGGCTATAATAATTTAAACATCTAGGGATAGATAAATGAATGGTCCAAAGAAATACTTGTAAATATTTTAAGTCACTAATGTGATAATGGTAGTATCCAAGTTCAGTGGGAAATATTCAGTAAAAGGTGATTTAGAACTGGTTCATCTTTAAAAAAGAAAAGAAAAACTAGATCTCTATTTCATAATATACACCAATATTCCTAGATTAGAAAGAACTTTATATAACCATAAATTAGTAAAGCCATAGCATGGCAATCAAGGCAGACATTACAGAGACTGAGATACTCAACACAGAAGTTATTTAATGCCAATAAAGTCCTAAAGACCCATAAGAAGTCACAAACAAAGGCCAACTGGGCAGAAATATTTGCAACATATGACAGTTAAATAATCTATTTAATCAAGAAAAGAAACACTTTAGTGGAAAAGTACATAAAAGGCCCAGGCAGGCATTTCACAAAAGAAGAAATGCAAATTGACCAATGAACATATAAGAAAGTTCAATCTAATTAGTAATCAAAGAAATGCAAATTAAAACAACAAGATACCATTTTTTGCCTTTTAGATTGGCACAAGATCAAAAATAATGCTCAGTGATGGTGTCGGTAAAGGGAACCAGTCCCAGCACTGGTGGGAATGCAAAAATGGTAACTGCTGGAGAACAAGTTGGGAATACGTATCAAAAGATTTCAAAATGTTAATTGCAGCATTTATAATAGCAAAAATATTTGAAGCAATATTCATGTTCTTCAATAGGAGAACAGTTTAATCATAATCTTCAACTCACAAATGCGCAAATTAGATCTTTGTGTTCTAATCTGGAAAGACACTCATGTGAAGAGGTATGAATAAGTGGAATAAAAGCAAGTGACAAAATAATCTGAGAAATTTGATCTCATTTCTTTAAAAGGAGAAGAAACCCAAGGGGAAAATAAACAGTGGTTACCCATGAAAAGAGAGATATGAGGGAGTATAAGATTAATTTTTTCTTAAAATCCTCCCTCTCTGTAGTCAGCATTACATTTTATACTTTTTTAAAAATGGAGAGAAGGGAAAATGCTTTAAAATATGCATATTTTTGATCCAGCAATTTACTTCCAGGAATTTACCCTAAGGGAATAAGTAACATGCACAATTTAGCTAAAAGAATGCTTACCCAAGCATTATTTGAGTGAAACTTGGAAACAACCTAAATATGAAATAACAGAGTATTGGTTCTGATAAATGAAGCAGAGTCATATACCAGAATGCAATTCAGTCATTAAAATGTAGAAATCTGACTAGAAAAGTGTGTAAAACAGTGCACATTTCCATTACTGTTTTGTATATATTTACTGAACACATAATGCATGTGGAATATATTTCCATATGCACATATGTATGAAGATGCATATGAAAACTTGGAAGGAGAATGAGTTTGTGATTTAGTTTGCGTATATGAATTTCTAATTTTCCTACAATGAAAGTATTTCTGTAATTAATTGAAAAAGATGTCTCCTTTGCTCATCCTAAAATAGTTCCTGATCATAGTTTTAATTGTTAAAATCCCATTTTCTGGGCTTACCCTGGTGGCGCAGTGGTTGAGAGTCCGCCTGCCGATGCAGGGGACACGGGTTCGTGCCCCGGTCTGGGAAGATCCCACGTGCCGCGGAGCGGCTGGGCCCGTGAGCCATGGCCGCTGAGCCTGCGCGTCTGGAGCCTGTGCTCCGCAAGGGGAGAGGCCACAACAGTGAGAGGCCCGCGTACCGCAAAAAAAAAAATCCCATTTTCTAAAATGTAAGGGTAGCTAATATTTAATGAGCATGTGCTATATCATTGTGCTATATCATTGCCATAAGCACTTTACATCTATTATCTCATTTAACCCTTAACCTGTGGATCTACTAACCTGAGGTAGATGCTTTTTCCTAAAAGAGAAGGAATTCAGGCCAGAGTGTTTACATAACTTGTCCACGGTCATACATCTGGTAGGGGCCAGATCCAAGATTTAAATCCAAGCAATCTGGCTGGTCTTTACCCACATTTCACATTAGTAAGGACCTTCTTCAAGTAAACACACACTCGTCTGACCCTCTGGATCTGTTTTTTATTCTAGTCAAACTTAAAACAGTAGGCAAACCATTATCCTGTCTCTAACTATTCTGTAGGAAAACAGCAAACCACCAATGTCTTTTTTATTTCTTTCTTAAAATAAATTTATTTATTTTTGGCTGCACTGGGTCTTCATTGCTGTGCATGGGCTTCTCATTGCAGTGGCTTCTCTTGTTGCAGAGCACGGGCTCTAGGAGCATGGGCTTCAGTAGTTGTGGTGCAAGGGCTTTGTTGCTCCGCGGCATGTGGGATCTTCCCAGACCAGGGCTCGAACCCGTGTCACCTGCATTGTCAGGAGGATTCTTAATCACTGCACCACCAGGGAAGCCCCACCGACGTGTCTTAACTGAGTAGCAGAGTTGATCCTTAAACAACTCAGGGCTTAGGGCCGCACCCTCAGTGCTGTCAAAAATCTGCATATAATTTATAGCTGTCCCTTCGTATCCACAGTTCCCCCCATGTGTGGTTCCACACCCAAGGACGCAAACAACCACCCGCTATTTACTATTTTAAAAAAATCTGCATATATATGGACGCATGCAGTTCAAACCCATGTTGTTCAAGGGTCAACTGTATTTCATCTGAAACTTCAGGGTAACCTTCAAGGAAATGGAAAGTGAGAATGTAGCAACCAGGAGCTGACAGAAGTGAAAATTCTGAAAATCCCTGTAACTCTCTGAGTAGTATTTCCTGCTTTCCCTGCTCAGGCTTCTAATCTCTTCCCACATTTGCCCACTGATTCAAATTTGGGGTTTTCACATGGTCTCTTTGCCAGGGTGACAACAGGAAACTAAGAGGAAGAACTACAGATTTAGAACAAACATTTTGTTTTTATTTGAAATGAAAATAAAGATAATTGATCTGTGAATAAAATAGTTTTTGTTTGTTTTACAAACTTCTAACAATATGCAAATGTTCTTCAGCACTCTCTTTTTCTCAGCAGCTATAGAGATCTCTCAGGTGCCAATTTCCTACATAGTAGTTCTGGCCTATTATTCATTTCTCCAATGTTAATCATTTACATGACATGAGTAAATCTGCCCAGTTCTCTCTAATCACAGGATACACCTGATTTTGAATAAAACTGTTTCCTAACATGTGAAGATGTGTATACTAGTTTTATAGAAAATTATTTTCTTCTTCTGAATATGGTCTTTAGGATTAAAACTTGTTAGAATTCTGTGAACTTGAATTTAAAATGGTTTTATTTAATGGCTTGGAACTGTCTAAATATTGTTTAATCCATCATCAGATTAGATGGTGCTTGTCTATGTCTTATTTTTGTTTTTTGAAGTTCTTAAGATATAAGCAGTGGGCCAGCTGGCTCTGCGGGGCAACAGGACATTGGTTTCCAAGACTTGAAAGAGAGCTAAGGCCAAAGGGTCCTCAGGTTTCTAGGTGGAAAGCCCTCAGGCTAACCCCCAGTGAAGGCTGAAGGTTCTAGAGATCATCTGATAGGATAAGCTAAAAATCTAAGAAGGTCACTGTTTCTCCTCAACCCCCATACCAAAACATTTACTCTTTGGGACACATTTAGAAAATACAAATATTTATGAAAAACATGATTAAAGAGGAAAAAAAAAGAAAATAAACCATATTCAGAGTGAAGACTACTGTTTTAGGGTCTATAAAAATTGACCACTTATCTACACCCCTTTATAAGTAATACCTTAAGAATGACTCAGACTCTCTTTATTCTCTGTGTGAATCAGAAAAATACTGCTTTTGATTTATAACCTATTTTATTTGTAAATTTATAAATGCTGAAACATATTTAGGTCTTTTATCTCTGCTTACTTTTTCATCTGCAAGATAGCTGCTTCAATCCCCACACCAGCCACCTCTGTTAGAGTATACAACAAGTTTCTGCCATGTATAAAAGCAAATGTTTTCATAATGTGGCAAAAGCCACATTTCCATGGACAACCTAACACATGCAGACAGTATGTAAAAGAGGAATTAAAAATATTTTTTTAATTTAAAAAAACATACTTTGGGGGATGTAGTTTAAATATAACTTTAATTTTACCTTAATGTTAAAACATAGCTTTATTGGTGAAAAATATGAAGTCAAACTTTATCCATAAATTGATATTTGATAATAGTAGATAAAAATATGAGAATCACTTATAGACACTTTCTCAGATTATGAGAATTAAAACCTTACAGATGATATACATTTATATATGTTTTTCTTTGTGGCAAGTGGTTTATTATTTGAAATCTATTGGTTCATTAGGATCATATTGGTGATAGCTAGTTGTTTCAGAACATTAACTGTCCTCTCACATTACTTACATAGATGCTGGGGACCATCTGTTCCAGCACGGGATTTAAGTATACGTCTATTGGATATCATGCTATTTATTTAATTCAGCACCCACTTCCTATTGTTGTATTTTCTTGGGGGGAAAAGTCAATTTAATTACAAGGAATAAAGATAACCTCTCCTGGCAGGTTACCCTGTCACCATGAAAGCAAAGCAGGACCTGCTTAAAGTAGGTTACAGTGGTTAACAAGAAGAGTAAAACCAACAACACTTAAGAATATTTAGCAAAGGTTTAACAGAAATAGAACAGTGAATGGCACTTTTAAAAATATTACTGTAAGCCCAGGGCTTGTCTAAATCAATCTTGGCACATCTGTCTGATGCAGACCGTAAACAGGATTAGAGATGGATTTATCTGCTTGGCGCTAATTGCGCTCACAGTTCCTGCACATGTCCACTCTTTAAAATACTGCCTGAAAAACAAGCCTGCCTGATAGATGGCTCCCACAACAGAGTGTAGACACACACTTATGGTATATTAGATGGTTAAGCAATGTGATGTCTAACAATTTTTTTTCCAGCTCTTCAGAATTACTTATCTAATCCCCTAATTAAAAATACAAAATTCTGTTTGAATATACCACATACTGAGATAAATCTGTGAAGCAAGGGACCAATAAATTTGAATACACTTTAACTGTAAGAAGAAAACACAATTTAATTGTTAATAATCAGGTTAAACCAGGGTTTAAACAAATAGGGCTGCACCAGTAATTTACTGAAAAACCATCACAATGCATTACTATCCTCAAGAATTATGACTTAACATGTTAGCATAAAAGTTTAAGTTCCTAAATATATACACTTATCAAGAGTGACAAGAAATAGAATTATCTAGTCAAAGAATTATAGAGGAAATTCTAAACTTATCACTTACTGAGAGATAAATGCCAATCCCAATACCAAAAAGTCACATTTTTGTCATACCAAATAAAACATTAATGCTCAATTTCTTATCTGCAATTTTTTTTCCCACTTAGTTATTTCTATCATGTGTAAACAGCTTAGGTACTTCTCTTAAGAACTAAGCACCTGGAGATACATAGGTACTTTTGCATGAAGTCCAAAATGAACTAATCAGGCAAAAAATTAAATATTATTCTTTGTTTTGATGATTTGAAATACAGACAATATGTAATTCTTTATTCAAAACATTTAATGCCTATGATACAGAGTGACATTAACAATTTTAAATTACATAGTCTGTTTAATCACGAATACCACATAAAATCAGTATTTTAAAAATCAGTATAATTGAAAATTTAGGTTGACTTCCAATCATAGACAATCTTCTGTTCTAAAGCTCTTTTCTTGATACATAATTTACTCATGTTCCATATATCTTAGTGAGCTCTTAGAAATCAGTTTTTTCCTATATCTACCATTAATAAAAGTATATCTATACTTACACTGTTGTTTCATACAGACAAATGGAGAAATTGGCAAATTAAGTCAATCAATTAGATATTCTCAATGTGTAATCTCAGAAGGTATATAGGGTCAGCATGATTTTTATAATAATACTAGAGATGTTATTTGCCTTTTTCACTGTGCTGACATTTGCATGGATGGTGAATAGGCAACAGTGGTTAAAACTCCTGGTGTCACCATGAATCAAGGCAGTGACACTAAATTCCATTAATAATTGTTGCATCCTTCATCACCTCAAACTCACAGTTTAAAAAAAAGAAGTTTCACTTAACTGTCCTTGATGAAGCAGTAACACTTTAATTTTTAAAAAACGTCTCTGCTCTTTAGTATATTTCTTTTTAATATTATGTGTATGAAATAGGAAATGTGCAAAAAGCATTTCTGCTACAAATGAAAGTGATGGCTCTCTCCAGGAGAAGCACTTATACCCTTCCCATTATGACTAGCTGGATTTTGTGGAAGACCATTTTTGCTTGAAAGATGGACTAACAGACTATGGTATTCAGACATGAGTATTTGGTAAATGTTTTCTGGGAATTGAGCAAAGTGAGCCAGTCACTCAAGCAAAACAACTGAAAATATTTGTTGTCACTGATAAAATTCCAGCCTTCAAGCAAAAATTAGAATTTTGTAAAACTTGTATCTGTCACGGTGAGCTTGACAGCTTCCCAATATTTAAAGAATCTTATGATGCAGTGCTGTTAATGTATCTGATATTTTAAACATATTACATAAAATGTGTCAACATCTGGAAGCTCTATATAACTCAGTAGACCAAATTTTCCAAATAGTCAATGCAGGATATTATAAAATCATGCATAATGAAAGATTCATTCAAAGTGCAAGACAGACCAATAAATTTTCAAATAGCAGACTACAAAAGGTTAATTGATGTCTTCAGATCCTGCTTTGTAACTAACATTTAAGAAATTAGCACTTACCAAGTTTTACTGTAGTATCAAAGAAGGATATCCACAATTACCTGAAAACACTAATACTTCTCCTTTTCTAAGCAAACATCTGTGTGAAACTGGATTTTCCTTATACACTTTAACAAAAACAAGATATTCACAACAAACTGAGTGCAGAAGCAATCTTGAGAATTCAGCTGTCTTTTATTAAGCCTTCTATTAAAGAAGACTGTCTTCTATAAAAGAGATTTGCAAACTGTAAAGCAGTCAAGAAAGTGGCATTGATTTTTTATTGTTTTGGAAAATAGTTATTTTTAGTCAAAATATTATTTATGTTAAAATGCAATGGACCTACTACTGTTATTTTTAATGAATATTTTGAATGTTTAATCGCTAATGTGATATCAATGGGTATAACTTATATAAACAAAAGCTCTTTTGTGATTTTCAATAATTTAAGAGTGTAAAGGGGTCCCAAGACCAAAAGGCTCAAGAACCCCTGGTCTATCTATAATGTTGTAAAGATAGGCCTAACCTTAAGAAAATGCAGCCTAAAGATGTCATGGTTCACGCATTTTATCTTTCATCATCTTGTATCAAACAACTGAGATTATATCATTAATTTTTTTAGACTGTCTATGCAACAAGTCCCTATTACATATGAAACCTAGTGAAATGAAAGAAAAATTCAAAATTTCATATTCTGTATTTCATATTCTATAGCATGACTTTATCATGCAGTTAATTGGGTTTTGTCATTTTCACTTCAGCAAGAGCACTCACGTGCATCTATTGGGACTATGTATTACTCAATTTTACTATCTACTTATATATTTACCCCTGTCATTTTATACATCTACTTCCATTTCTATTCCTTAGGAAAAACATTTATAAATGGGGAGTCTCTGAGAATGGCACCAACAGAAAATATGACATTAATTGAGTCACCTTAATCTTATAATCTAGTCTTTTTTGGCATTATCAGTTCAGTTATGTGTATCAATTCACAGGATTTACAGTTCACATATATCCTACTAGATGACCTTTGCAGACTCCCCATGAACGTCAGAAGTACTGTAATCAGTCTTCCTTTTTCTAGTTTCTCAGTCATTCACTTCAACAATATCTTGACCGTCCTCCTCATCTCTAATCTCTGTATCCCAGCATCTAGCTCAATGCTTCAAACACAGGCTAGGTTTCCAATAAAAGTTTTTTTATTGACTGTATTTACCATCAATCAGATAATATCTTAATGATAGTGTATGCATTTCAACCTCTGAACCTTTGTTCCTTCATTACCCAGCAAATGGAAGGCGTTCTTGACTCTAGTCTTTTCAAACATTAACCATCTGTCAAAGCACACGGAGCCCCTCCTCCGAGAAACATCCTTCATTTCCCAGTCCCTCTGAACTCCTCTGGCCTACTCAGCTGAAATGCAGCCACATATCAGAAGTTCCTAACTTCAGAGAGGTGAAGGCACAAAGGTCCTTCAAAACCTTTTAAGAACTTATCAACAAGTTACATATATATTTTTTCCCACACTAGTTAAATGGTGGTTTTAAAAAACAGCAATGGGGGAGGGATTAGAGAAAGATCAGACTGTAATAGTTTAGGATAAATCCAAAAGCTTATTTCTTCAATATGTCTGAACACCTAACATTCCAGGCACTTCTGTGTGGATATTAAAATGCTAATATTAACATAGCGATCTCCATGGACAACTGTTTCTAAGAGA
This sequence comes from Delphinapterus leucas, assembly GCF_059928025.1. NCBI lineage: Eukaryota > Metazoa > Chordata > Mammalia > Artiodactyla > Monodontidae > Delphinapterus > Delphinapterus leucas. The sequence goes on along the minus strand of NC_143136.1, from coordinate 51,924,398 downwards.
ACAAAGGTTAAGGAGTTCTTTATCCTTCATGGCCTGGAACTTGCTGGACTGTGGAAATAGGACCAAATCTAAGCTACAATGATGGCTTCTATTGCCAGCATCTAAGGACAATGCCTGCATATGGGCTTCCTGCCTGGTAAGGGCCCTTACATCTCACAGTCCAAGCTGGCTCACTGATACTCTTTTTTTCTGAGGACCTCAAAGACAGTCACAATGACTTTGTTTTCACCTCTGCCATTACTAGCAATCAATGCCCTACCTACGCAGGTCCCATCCCCCATCACCTCACAGTAGTCACAGTGAAGTTACCACACAGCCCTCCAGATAATCTAAAGGGTTTTGCTACTGAGAGACACTAAAAGGCTCACTTTTATACCACTCCCATTCAGTTTTACCTTCAAGGCTGTCATTATTTGCTCTAAGAAGCCAAAAAAGTATTCAGAATAACTACTGTAAATCCGGGGTATCTGAAATTAGCACATGCAGATCCACGTTGCTAGTAGGAAACAGAACCATTACATGAGAGACTAAAGGAAGTAATAATTTTCACCTGATGAAGACTGATCTTAGTACCAGGAAGGGAAAAAGTTCAGCTGAAGAGCCAAGACAGCTAGGAAGAGAATGCCACCATCCTGACCATCCAGAAATGAACTGGAAGAAATTCACCTTTCAGCCTCCAGGACACCTGAACTTATCATTAGTCCACCTTCCAGATGCCAGAAATGGCACATCTGTGGTCAAGGAACCACTGTGTGCATGAAGGAAGCAAGGGGGGAGAATAAAGAGAAATTGCCGGAAGTTACTTTTATACTGAACATACAAAAGTAAACAAAAACATATTCACAATAGCCAAAATATGGAAACCTAAGTGTCCACTGATGGATAAATGGATATAGAAAATGTCACACACACACAGTGGAATATTATTCAACCATAAAAAGAATGAAATCTTGCCTTTGGGATAACATGGATGGAACAATGAGGGCATTATGCTAAGTGAAACGTCAAAGAAAGACAAATACTGTATGATCTCACTTGTATGTGGCATCTTAGAAAACAAAAACCACAAGCTCATAGACAGAAAATGGACTGGTGGTTGCCAGAGGCAAGGGGTAGGGGGTAGGCAAAATGGGTGAGGAAGGTCAAAAGGTAAGAACGTCCAGCTTTAACATGTCATGGGGATGATGATACAGTCGTTCAGCATGGTGACTGTAGCTAGTAATATTGTACTGCATATTTGAAAGCTGCTAGTAGATCTTAAAAGTTCTTATCACAAAAATTAAAATTTTGTGACTATGGTGATGGATGTTAACTAGACATTGTGGTGATCATTTCAAAATATAAACAAATATTGAATCAATATGCTGTACATCTAAAACTAATATATGTTACACGTCAATTATACCTCAAAAAATACACATTTGAGATATTCTAAAAATATCTGTAAATCCTTATTAATTTGATGAGGATTTGTAGGCCTAGACTTAGTGGAGACAAAGGAAAAGTGATAAACAATTTTAATGTAGCTGATCACGGTTTTACTAAAAATTCCAACTTAATAACTTTCAAGACCAAGTTTATGTTTATTTTTAATATGCTAGGTACATAGGCGATGTAGCCCTTTATTTCATTTCCACCATTAAAAGCATACAGTTGACAGACATGTTTAGTTTCTGTTTTGTCTTGGCATTCAAAAACTCTAGATAAGTAAATCCAGTGAGAATTGATTCACTAAGAAATATTAAAATGAAGTTACCAATAAAATGTAGTCAAATATCCTAACTTTTAAATTTATCTTCAGTTGGACTTAGGCAAAATGTAAAAAAAAAAATTACAGTTAAAAAAAATTACATCTTAATAAACACACATACAAAAACTATAAATTATGCTAGTCAGTTGATACCATTTAGGCTCCTCTTCACAAAAAATATGACCTACCTACCTATTTGAAATGAAATTTTTAAAGCCATTTTGGAGTAGAAATTAGAAGTTAATTTTTTTCTGAAAAAGCCTAAAATTGATTCAAAGAGTCTGATATGAAAATAAGCTCAATGTTTGACCTTGATGTTCTACATATATGGTATTTATTCAGTTATGTTCCCAATTAAAGAGTTTTAAAGTAATAGTTTTTTCTCCATGCCTTTCGTTATAATTTTTACCACATAATTAGTACTATGATAAAAGGCCAAAATTAAAGGTAAAGGTAAGAAAAGTATTACTTTGATAATGTGAAAATTTTAGAGAAAATTTGAACATTTTAGATAAAGTATATATTTAATTACACCATATAGCATGTAATCGAAGCAAAATAGCTTGTAGGATTACAGCAAGCCATCTTCTCCACTGTGCTGTAATACTACTGTCAGTAATTTTTTTAGAAAGATAAATTTGATATCAATACGATGTGACACAACTGCATCAAACCTTAATTTCACTCACAGTAAGAAGTCACAGGATTAAATAACACTGTGCAGTCTTTTAGAAAAGTTTATTGCTTCCAGATGGATTCAAGTTTCCTTTCAGCCCCGATTACATCTAATATGCACAGGGTGCCAACATTATAACGGACAGAGTCAAAAATATCATTTATATAGATAGCAAGGGGCAGGGTGGAGGAACACTGGCTTCTAAGTAGGTTGTGCTGATCAGGGTTTGACTATTTTTCAGAAATTATAAGAAACATTTTTTAAAAAAACAAACCTCATACTATGTAAATGTCTTGAATGATGGCTGTTCCACAGAAAAACACAAATCTACAGCGAAGTATCCATAAGATGACTCCTAGCTCAAGCTGCATGCTCTCTGCCCCCATGTTGGGTTGTGCCATGTGTCACACCGCATGAGGCTTACCACCAAGATGTCCACCTGTGCCTCTGTGGCAGAAGAGGCAACTATGTTTATTTCATTTAATAGCACTGTTGAATATAAGCCATGGTGATCACATATAAAGACCTTCAAAAATACTGACTACTTAAAGGGATGTTTGGTAAGTTAAAGGATGCAAGTAAGTCAGTACTTATATTTAAAATAGCATTTTCTTAAGCAACTGAAGTATCAGTACCATAATAAATAAAAGCCTTTCCATAAAACCCAAACAAAGAAAGCTCTCCCTGTCATGTGGATTAAAAAATAAAATCACATCTGCTCTATCTAGTCTATGAGAGAAAAGCAATAAAAATTCATGATTGAAGAAGGATTTCAGTCTGTACATCGGGAGCTAACTTTTTAAAATACAGTAAAATTCTAGTAACACTCCCATTTTCTTAAATTTAATTTTTCAAATGTTCTGAAAGTGCTATACAAATTAGGAATCTGATTAAATATAAATGTTAAGCAATTTATTATGTATCCTTCAAAACAGATTAGCAATTTAAATACAATTATGGTCTCACAGATCGAAAGAAGAGAAAAATGATTAATTTCTGGAAGGACATAAAATTTTTCTTGTTGGAGAACCACTGGGAAAAGTGGTACTACAATAATTCCTACTCATGCCTAACTTTCTCCAGTGGATACTCAACCAAAACTAAGACAAAAACCATTACAGACCTTTACTACTCACATTTTCTTTAGAGAGAAATAAGTTCATTTATATAAGGGTTATAAATGAATGTTAAGATTTCGGGTGATTTTAATGCAAGTTCTGCACTTTTATTTTCTATTAATTTTATACATGATACTTTAAATGTATATGAGAATTAAAATTTTAAATTTTACTTACATTCAAATAGTGACAATATATCCTCGATCAACTGCATGAAAATGCTCTGAGACACAGGGTGATCAAAAAAGGATGAAATTATACTAAAAATTCGACTTAAAGTTACATGCCAAATTAATAACAGATCAATGAAACAGAATCCAACCGATCAGGCTACCAGGCACTGAAGTAGGTAATGGGTTTTGTGTCAGATGATTCAGCCATTGAGTATTTCTGATATTTCAAATACTAATATGTGTTTGAGATAACTATCACTCATCAAAGAGTCCTTTGTTTTTGATAATGGTTAACTGTTCTTAAACTGGTCACACTGTCTCCTAAATAACACATATTTGAGTGAAAAATGATTTGAGCTTCATTCCTTCTTTCAATAATTGTTAACTAGACACTTTCCACATGCCAGACTTGCTCTACAAGAGAAAAGCCTTTTAGATAGAGATCTACCCTGACTACCCAATGATCATTGAATAGGTTGGAAAAATATATATATATAAGGGAGAAAGCCATGTATTTACAGGTCCAAAATGTCTCACCTGCAATTCTAAAATCCCCAAAGCTCTGGAAATTGTTTATTTTTTCTTAAATCATTTGGCAACAAAACCTGAGCTGACCTCATTTTGCCCCAAAATTGGACCTGAACTGACCATGAAATGTTAAGTCTTTATTTATGCCACTTCGCATAGATATTCTTAATGTTTCATTCAGAAATATTAATGTTTGAATATGCAATGCTACCTGAGGCTAGTTGTGGGTTTTACATACACATAAACATATGTCCCATATTAGCTTTCTAAAATCAGTAAATAGCTGAATTTTCACACAGCTGGTTCCAAGGGTTTCTGAACAAAGGGAACAGTAAGTATAAAGGCCTCGTGGCAAGAGCATACTTGGTATATTCCAGAAACAGCAAGAGGTGGCTAGAGTTAGTGAGAAAGGGGAGAGGGTAAAACATGAGAATACAAAGGTTGGAAGCAGGCAGACTTTAGATTTTAGCCTGAAAAAGATGTGAAGTCACTGGAAGTTTTGGAGCAGAAGAAAGATATAATCTGACATATAGTTTAAAAGTATCAATAACATTCTATCTGATACATAGAGAATAGATTGACAGGAGACACATGGTTAGAGACAGAGAGACTAGTAAGGAAGCTTATACAATACTCCAAGGGAGAAATGATGGTGTCTCATACTAAGATGGTGGCAGCAATCCTGTTCAATTTTGAATATATTTCAAAGAAAGAGGCAACAGGATTTGTTAGTGGATTGGACGTAGAGTGAAAGAGAGTGGAATCTAGCAGATCTCCAGTGTTTTTGGCTTGGGCAATCAGAAGGATGAAGTCTCCATGTACTGAGAGCTGAAAATCTATAGGAAGTACATAGTTGGAGGCTGCAGGAGAGAACGTGGAGTTTATTTTAGAACAAAAAAAGTTTGAGGGCTTCCCTGGTGGCGCAGTGGTTGAGAGTCCGCCTGCCGATGCAGGGGACGCGGGTTCGTGCCTCGGTCTGGGAAGATCCCACAAGCCGCGGAGCGGCTGGGCCCGTGAGCCATGGCTGCTGAGCCTGCGCGTCCAGAGCCTGTGCTCCACAACGGGAGAGGCTGCAACAGTGAGAGGCCCGCGTACCGCAAAAAAAAACAAAAACAAACAAACAAAAAATACATCTTTAAAAAAAAAAAAAGTTTGAGAAATCTGTTAGATCTCTAAGTTGAAATTTAAGTAGGCAGTTAGGTTTATAAATCAGGAATTCTGAAGAGAGGTCTGGACTAGAGATATACATTTGAAGGTCATGGGTATTTAGATAATATTTGAAGCCAGAAACTAGAGGAGGTTAAACCAGAGAGAGAATGGAAACAGGCAATGGGGTCAGAAGACACTCATGGAAAAATGAGGATAGCCAAGAGATTAGTCAGAGAAGGAGCAGGCCAGTGGGGTGGGAGGAGAACCAAAAGAGTGACATCCTAGGAGATACAAAAGTTGTATCAAGGAGCACAGTGTGATTCAGCTGTCAAAACCTGTTCATAGGTGAAGTCACATGAGGACTGACCTTGACAAGTGAACTGTGGAGTGATGGGACTCAAAAGCCTGATCATAGAAGATTCAAGAAAGAATGAGAAACAAGGTAAGACTGTGCATGTAAAGTAAGTCCAACTAGACTAAAAAGTTGGTGGTGGGGAGGGCCAAAGAAATGGGACCAAGCACTCTACATGGATTACCTCAATTAATCCTCGTAATAGTTCTACAAGGTAGAAATTCTCTCACTTTACAGATGAGGATGTGTAAGATAGGCAGTGTGCCAATGATTTTGATAAGAATGCTAGAATTTTATCCAAGCATGTCTGATTATCAAAGCACATCCTCTTATAGTAATATACAGCTTCCTATGAATTTATCATATAAGATAAATATTGAGAAAATGACATCATCTTCTCAGAAAGGACACTGGTGTGGGAGTTAGGAGACCTTTGTTTTAGCTCTAGCTCTGTCACCAATCTTGAGGCAAATGCCATAACTTTTGAGCTTGATAGCTCATTCCTAAAATAAGGGAATTGGAATAGATTCATTCACTCAGTCAACAAATATGTATTGAGTACTAATTTGCTGGACACAACTCTAGTTGTGAAAGAAACAGTGGTGAAAAAAGAAGGAACTTACCCTTTAGTGAGGAAGATGACGAATATTCAATACAAAAGTTTCTTTCAACTCTAAAATGCTACAATAGTTGTTAAATAAATATTAATAATAGACAAAAATTCCATTCCAGGCTAGTGCAAAGAAGTTGAGATTTATTATATCACTGAAAACTCACAGCGCTGTAAGCTGGGCACTATTACTATATCCCATATTTTACAGGCTGGTGGGAGGCAAGGAGAGATGAGCTTAGAGCTTAAGTAGCTTGCCCCACAGTTACACAGGAAGTGGCAAAGCCCAAATTCTAACATATAGTATGGCTCCAAAAACCCATCTTTCAATCACTCTCAATAGTAAGTTACTACTATAATATCTCATTTTACTGGGGTTTGACTCTCCTCTCCTGTTGGTTTTCTTGATGGGTCTTTGAATGTTCAAAATGGGAAAGAGTGAGGAGTAAGAGAGAAAAAAAGAAAAACAGTGAAAGAGAAACTGCAGAACTAGAAGTGAATATTGATATAAAGACAAAAATCAAGAAAACCAAAGCAGTGAAGTAACACGAACAAGAAAGAGGTTTGCGAAGCACATGACGGAAAGAGAACAGCAGCCCTTGAGGTCCTGCATCAGGTCAGTGACCCACCAGGTGCCACATGCCTAACTGTACAGGACAACGGACAGGCCTGGTGACCCGGGGCTCCTCCGAGGGGCCTGGCCTCTCCCACTCTATCAAACTCGCTGCCCACTCGTCAACCCTACTGAGAATCGACACTTCTAATGAGCCTAACAGAGTAAATATGCTCTGTAAAATATTTCAGAAAGGAGCTCTGCATACGTTCTCATTTTGTTTTTGGTACAACCATGTTGAAAAGGAAAGCAGTCCTTGAGGGTTCAGAGGTGAAATCCTTACAGAAATCCGAGAAGGACAAAGGAGGCAGAGATGAGTCGCCTGGTCTTGGGACCACTGAGGTCACCCTCTGATTTTCAGCAGACAGCTAGTATCTGGCTCCGCTCTTTGCATCGTGGATGTCCAGCCAGGACCAGGTGCCAGGGACCCTCACAGGCTGGGAGCCATTTTATCTTCCCGAGCTTTCCACATAGAATGGTGATATTAGAATAACTGGATTTTTCACTTTGAGGAACTATTCTTATAGCTGGCATTTTCCCCTAGTATTCTGAAGATTATTTGGAGATCATCTTGCTTTATAAATTGTGGGGACAAGAAATGTATCTCCCATTAATAATCTATCTGGTTCCAAAATTTAAGTGCCTACTATATTTAGGTGTTTTCTGACCTCAATATTGCATATTTAAGGATGATTAGATATGGTCTTTCCCTCTAGTTGTTCAGTATATTGGGGAATGGAAGCACAGTGGGTACTAGCCATCTTGTGGAACTTCACCAGATTCATATTTACAAATTATTCCTTCACCAAAGGATACTGGAACCCATCAGAGATTTTAAGAAACAACTACCCAATCTGTTTTCATCTTTCTGGTTTCTACCCAGAGCGCCTTCTCAACACAGATTCAGATTCATTCAGATGTATCAATACTATAGGCCTCTTTTAAAAAACAGTCCTGCATTAAAAGGTGAAATTAGAACTAAATTTCCCTCCAAAAAGTGTGCTTTTGTTTATATTTTCTTTTACATACTCTTTTATATTAGCTAAATTTCTACAAGTACAATTTATATGTATAAGAAGGAAAAAACCATTTTAAAGCTGTAGTTTTTACTTGCCTGAAATTAGTTCTCTATTCCAACCGTTCCCTTCCTTCATTGACTTCTATTAAGCATCTAAGAATGACTGACTCAAGAGGAAACTATTGTATTCAGAAGCTCAGCTCCTTCCCAAGTTATCAGTAGGTGTAAAGCTAATACTAAGTAGTAAAGCTTTTCTTTACATATTTGCCAAATTACCTTACTATACATATATTCCATTAATGGAACGGAAATATGTTTCATATGTATTCCTGGCAAGGAAGCAGTCAGTTTTTTATTGTAAATGGCACGGCACAGAAACACAGGCAATTGAAAGCCGGATGACATGCCTGCCGAGCTAGGCACTAAATCAGATACTCCATCTCATTTAACCATAAATTATCTTCAGGTTATGGTGACAATGAAAGGAGATAGCATCCCTGTTTCTCGATTTTAGAGAAGACCAAACAGATCCTCAGAGAGGTGAAGGGGCTTATCAATGACAGATGTCAATGGCAGAGCGTAAGACTGAACTTTAAAGCTCATACTCTTTTCCCCTGTTCTACAGACTAGAAGAACTTGCAAGGAACCACCTTGTTATTACAACAATATTATTATGTGCTTTATAATTAGGCTTTGAGAAGATATGGTTCATTCCATAGCATGGGTTCACACTTCAGCATATCTTCTGCTGTCTTTCTGAAACTCCAAGTTTCAGAAGCAGCACTTCAGGTTTTGTTAAGAAAAAGGTCCCAAAGAGAAGCAGCAGAGGTAAGTGATATGCCTTTTCCAACTAAAAATAAATCATATTTAGAATTTGGGTATTCATCATTTCCTGACGATGGTGTTGCTGTCAATCCAACTTGGGTTACATAAATTAACCAGCAAAAATCAAGCACATTGGTCACATTAAAACTTTAAACGCTGTGATTCAGTGTTCTGTCAGCACGTTCATATGGACCAAGGGTTGGCAAACTTCTTCTGTGAAGGGCCAGACAGTAAAGATTTTAGGCTTTGGGGACCATATGGTTTCTGTTGCTCTGCTGTAGTAGTTTGTATGGCTGAGCAGCCAAAGGCAATACAGAGTGAGGCTGTGTCGGAAATTCGATAAATAATAATTAATTAAACTTGACTTATTGACATCAAAAAAAAAAAGCTATGGCTTCTTATATATAAAATAGATAACTAATGAGAACCTACTGTATAGCTCAGGGAACTCTACTCAGTGCTCTGTGGTGACCTAAATGGGAAGGAAATCCGAAAAAGAGGGGATATAGATATACGTATAGATGATTCACTTTGCTGTACAGGCAGAAACTAACACAACATTGTAACTCCATTGAAACACAACACTGTATACTCCAATAAAATTTTTTTTAAAAAGAATTTGGTATTATCCAACCTAAAAAAAAAAAAAAAGGTACGGCCTCTTAGAAAAGGGGCTGGAATCCAGGCTCTGCCTCTTACTACCTGTGTGACCTTGGAGAAGTTAAACTTTTTGCAGTTTTCTCATCTAGAAAATGGGGATTATAATAGCCCTTACCTCTGGGGATTGTTGTGAAGATTTAATGAGTTAATATGTAAGATTCTGGTAACAGTTCCTGGCACATACAATGTGCTATATAAGTGTTTACCACTATTATTATTATTACCTGAACTAATTCAACAAATCTTGCAGTCACCACACCAGTAGCTGAACTAGATAAACCATGAAAGTAGCATGTGTGACAGAATGGTACTAGGCAGGAATGATTAGAGGAGACCTCTTCCGTACACTTAGAATACAAAAATGCTCCGGACTTGTTTTGAATTTATAAAGGTAACTCCTAATATTAGGGGGCATCCTGATTGCCTTCCCTAAAGCAGACTTGGAAACACCTCCCTTGTTACAAAGGGCCTACTAAGAAATTTATGGAATAGGTTAGGAGGAGAAAAGTAGGAATTGAGAGAATATAGACAATATTAGGAAGATAAATTAGAAATAATAGTAAGACTTACGTAGACTTTCATCACATAATCAAGACAGAACATCTTTTAATTGGTTCATTATGTATCCACAATGGTCCCAAATGAAATGCTCAATTTATAGTGGCTTTATCCCATGAGAAATAAGATTGTTGTTCCTATTAGTTAACTAAAAAGTCTTTCAAATTAAGCAAAAAGAAAGGGAAAAAAAAAAGAAATAATAATAAAAGGAGAAAATTACCAGAAGTTGACTCACAGGTCACTACTACTCTGATTCTAGCTAGGCACAAATATTTTCCCAAATATTTTGGGAAATATATCAAGTTCGGTTTGTATTCATCCTGAAAGGGTTTATGTGCCCCACTCACAAGGCAAGTTCTTCATCAATTCCACCCCAGGATGGGACGTTTCTGACAAACACTAATGATGATGTAGTGTGCAACAGAAATTTGATCACAATCACCTGGTTTCATCACCTTGTGGTATTTTCCTTGGATCCTGGATTTTGTTATGGAAATGCACAGACTGTGCTGAGGAGGAAAATCTTAGCACACTCTATTACTGGCAGGAAAGGCTGCACACATCACTGCCCTGAGTACTGAAACACTAGATGGTGTGAGAACACACCAGCTCCGAACGTGACATTCTCCTTATTCACCATTTTGGTTCCTCAACAGATATGAAAACTATGCCATGGCAACAGTTTACGGGCGAAGGAGTTGCTAAGAATTTTTGACTAAGTGATGACCTATCTGTAAGCACATCTACGGCAACAAAAACACATGCTAATAACCTAAGATACAGAAAATAAAACCCAGAGCATAATTATTCCAGAATATTCTCAAACTATAATGTCTTGTCCTGAAGGTTTCATTTGTGTTCAAAATCTTTTTGGGAAAAAAAAAATGTAAACAACCCTACATTTAGATGATCTTGGTGATAACTTGCTGTTTAGACCGTGACTATCAACAAACTCTTATTTAAAAACTTCAGACTCCAAAAACCGACACCATCAACTTCAGAAATTTCTGTAAGAACCTCCACAACTTCGAAGTTTCCTATTTAAGCAATGGTTTATACAGTGCTTCTCAAACTACCTCCAGATGATTCTAGACCTTCTATGACACGAACCTAATGAGCTCTGCTTTGCTTTATCTATTGGGGAGGGAAAAGATGCCCTTGGAAGGAAGAGATCAAAATGACAAAAACCACTGCTTTAGTACGGTTGTTGGTTCAAGTAACTGTGCTCTCACCGTGCCCAGTGTATTCAGAGATACTAGGATGCCTGAAGATCAGGGATCCATCCATTTGTTTAAAACGCTCTATTTTCAGTGGACACTGTATTAAAAAAACAAAGGCAGTAACCTACAGAGACATGCTCAAAAGCCTTAGTATATTAGGATTTGGACTCTTCCAAAACATTTTACAAAAAGTTGTTGAAAGAACTTTCTAAAAAATAAAAGTGAGGTCTTCTTCTGCTCTTTAAGGGGATAGATGAGCTAAAATTGACACAAGTTCAATTTCCTTGTAATGTATTTTACAATTACATTATTTTTCCAATACATGCATGCAGTTACTACCTATACAAGATTATTATAATCTATCCCAGGTAATTAGTGCTGAGATCAGCAATTTAATGCCCTTTGTTTGCCAAATTTTTGTTTTCCCAAGGACCAATCCCACTCTATAAAGATGTGTTTCCAGGATACATATAATTACGCTGGGTATAACATCTGTTGCTTTGCATGTTCAGAGGCTTACCAAACCAAGGTAAGGACACGCTTCTACACCTATTTTAGGAGGATGACTGAAGTATTAAAAGCTTAAAGATTCAGCAGAAATTTTTTTTAAAAAGGCAGTATTTATCAAAAGCAAAAGCTAATTCTACTTTAAATATTTCCAAATAGAATTAACTCATTTCAGCCCTTATTTAGCTAAATGTTAACATGGTTATTATATCATTTTTCAATTTATGTTTCCTATGATTTCATATAGGAATCCTAGTGACGTTTCTACTTCAGTTATCTTTCAGAAGCAGACCATCTAACCAAAAACAAACCCCCTTACTCCGGGACAACAGGGAAAATAATAATGGTGACCTCTTTTTTGTATTTCACCCTTTCATAGCACAGTGGATTTAGATAACAGAACAGCATTGCACTTTCAAATGTAGGTCAGTACTCTGATTGTACCACAAAAGTGAATTGTTCAGACTTAAATAAAGCAGAGCAGTATCAACCCAATCACTTTTCTGCGTGGCCTTTTAAGGCTGCCCAATAATATGATAGTCCTAAGAACTTCCAAATATGCAAATATTTATTGGCAAGATTTACCAGGAAGATACAAAATGAACACGAATTTCAGTACTGAAACCTGAAATAAGCCCTTAATAAACGGGGGGAACAAATCCTACACGGTCATCTCTCACCAAACATTTGCAGTCATAGACAAGAATATTGAAGTTATGAGTTCATCATGTTTTCAGAAAATTTTAGGACAAGCAAACTCATGAGTATCAGTGTATTCAGATGTATTTTACAATCTTTGAGATCTGCGCTTACTATTATATAACTAAGATTGCTATTTGGCCTGCATTTAGACTGATTAGATATGCCAAGTTCACACAGATTTAGAGTTGAGGAAACCTACCTAAAATGTTAAAAAAAAATTTTTTTCCAAATCATTTTAATATGTTTTAGCTCACTTGACTCTTCTAACAATTCTTATTTCCTAGTGTTATATATAGTTTGATGTAACCAACCATACATTAACTATTATATTAAAAATCAAAAAGAAACAAACCAAAAAAACCTCACCTGTTAACAGGAATTTGGAGGGAAGGGGTAAAACCCACTTTCAGGATTAGAAAAGATTTAGCTAAAGGAGTACTACAGTAAATCCACTTGTTTTGGACTGAATTGTGTCTCTCCAAAATTCATATGCTGAACTCTAATCCCCAAGGTGACTATATTTGGGCCTTTAAGGACTAATTAAGTTTAAATTAGGTCATAAGGGTGGTCCCTAGTCTGATAGGACTGGTGTCCTTATAAGAAAAGGAAGAAACACCAGAGATCTCTGTCTCCATGTGTGCACAGAAGAAAGGCCGTGTGAGGGCACAGTGAGAAGGCGGCCATCCATAAGCTAAGGAAGCGAGGCCTCACCAGAAGTCAACTCTGACAGCACCTTAATCTTGGACTTCTAGCCTCCAGAACTGTGAGAAAAAAGTTAATTTCTGTTGTTTAAGCCACCTCATCTGTGGTATTTTGTTATGTCTGCCCTAGTAGACTAATATACCTTCCTTCTTTAACTTGTCCTAAGTTTTCATTTCCTCTATAGAATCTCTAAATTTTCTACACCAGGTGGTGACCTTCTGTCTTATCACAACATCAAGCAAAGTATGGCAGACAGAGAAATGAATCATTTTCCTTTTTTCCCTTCCAGGTTTCAATATTTCCAAATGTGAACACTGAAGACTATTGAATGCCAAATGGAGAAAAAACTTTAAATAATTACTTAGGTTATCATTAATTAGAATGCTAGAGTTATATTAGGAGGATACTAAATTATTTTAGGTGGGAATTAATCAGGATAGCAAGGGATGCAATGCAGCCCAGAAACGACAGATGAGGGTAACTGAGAAACTTGTGTAAGATTTGAAAGTGCAAGTGCCATTTACAATATTTTTCATTTTGCCTTCATACGGGATCAAATACAAAATCTCTCAAGAGTCCTTGACATTTTTGCTCCCACTCGTTCTTTAAAAGTTTGTACTGGAACTAGAAACACTTCATCCTTGAGCTTCAAAACTTAGGAGGACCCAGCATAGCTACACCTGAAAAGTTAAGGGTCAAGACTGACTCAGGATTAAGTGGAGAAACAGGTCAGTTTGAAAAGGTTCACCAAAGTCCAAAAGTGACCAACTAGAAAAATAGCCTTTCATCTACCACCACACCTCCCCACCCCCACCCACACCCCCAGTCTCCTGCTAATGCTGCTCCTAACACAGCTCTTGCCTGGGAGCTCAAGTTCTGATTTAAGGGGCTGAGGGAGGGCTTTAAGAAGGTCCCATATGGAGGAAGAGTTTGCCCCAAGCAAAATGCTCTCCCTTCTTACCACTCACCCTAATGCTTGTCCTCTCCTGCACTCACACATGATTTAAGAGTCTCAGAAAAGGGCTCTGGAGTATGGAAATCAAAAAGAGAAGAGAAAGAAAGGGGGACAGAGCTTATTCTGGGAGTTTTTCTTAAAGTAACAACTAGACATTTACATTTTGCTTTTCTCCTATTTCATTTTAACCCTAACCATTTTTAAGCTAAACCATCTTCAGGGCATTAAAATACCATTTCATGAAAGCATTTGTCTGAAATTAAAAATATGTGGTACTGAATTTAGTATTTTGATGGCAGAGTTAAATAAAATTATACAAATAGTTTGTTTATATTTTTTAATAATTTATTGTGAATATCAATATATCATCATTTAAAAAGGAAGTTTCCACAGCTTCTGTTGTTCTTAATTAGTTTCTGTATCTTTGCCTTTCCCAAATCTAAAATAAGTTCCTGATATTACATTGGTTTCTATATTATCATCTATAAACTTTGAGAGGCATTATTAAGATTCAGTGGTTAACAGAACTATTTAATTTGGAAATATGTATTAGCCGAAGACACCATTAGGTTTATTCTCATATATAGGGATCAGGGAAACAAAGGAAAGAAATCCAATTATTTAAAACAGTAATCCCTTAACACTGGGATTTTGTTTTAATTATAAAGAGTGTGTCTTATTAGAAACAAAACAAAGCCTTGTCCTTTAAGGGAGAAGCCCCATGTTTCTCTAGTGAACATGCATGCAAGATTTCCTAAAGAATGCTTCAACAAATTAATTTTGCTATTCTTCAATTTCCCGTGATATAACTGACTTCTTAAAAAGAGCATCAAGTAAACAATTATGAGCCCACCTGTTCATGATATCATACCAGACACCATACGAAGTTAATGAAAATAGATTTCATTTTGTTTCCCACTCCACTCCACCACTGATAGTATGACAAAATTCTCTGTACTAAAAACAACAAAAAGTATAGGCAGTGATAAGTATTAAAATGGTAATTGCTAAATAGTCTTTATCCTTCAAATAGGACTCCAGATATACCCAGTACCTGAAAACCCTTTTCATGAATGTCTTCCCCCATCCCCATGGTTCCTCCAGTGCCTTGCATAGGGTAGAGGTGTCAGAGGGGTAAGAAGCCATGACTTAAAGTAAATAGCCTGCCCTACAAGAGGCAAGAAAAGTCATTAGGGATTTCCCTTAGTTGGTTCTACTCCCATGATACACAGAGCAAAACTAAAACACTATTTGAGGAAATTACACTCCCTTTGGGTCCAGCCCACGAACCCGCTTAAATGGCTCAGTGTTGAGCCCAGAAGGCTGAGGGAAATCTTTCTTTCTCAAGGGACATTGAGGCTCCTGGCTCTCCTATTTCAGACCTAAGAGAAAGCTATTTAGGTACTCAATACAGCCTCATTTGGGCTTTATCACTGAAACTAAAGCTTTCAGTCATCCTGTCACCCCTCACAGAATTGAGTTTTGGCATGGAAGGCACACAGACATCACCAAGGCCAAAGCTGAACCCAGGCAGGTCCAGCACCTAAGATACCTGGCAAGGGCACCAGCTCAGTTTCAGCCAAGAGATGGTAAGCAGGAGACAGAAGGTTGTCCTCATGACAAGTTACCCAAGGGACAAAGAGAGAATAAGAGCAGCAAGGGCTACTGAATGAGCATGGAGATATAAATGATGACACACTTCGAGTCTGAAGGAGTGCAACAGCTGATACATAGAAAGCAGATGAGTAGAAAACAAAACCGAGTGTTCTATTATCTTAATAACATAGGCAAGATTAAGGACTATACCTCATGTATATTTACTTTATTGGGTTTAGAGGTGGTATCAAGTATGTAGGTAATACAAAATTTTATAGACAATGTCCTCTGATACAATAAAAGGAGTTGGAAAATCTATTTATATATTTTCCACTGGAAAACATGGACAGATATTGCTATTCAAAGTCCTGTTTTTCATTTTGTTGATGTTCCAGGTTTAAGTACCATGAGTACATGGTCATATTGCTTTCTTTGAATAAGTAGCTATGACTTAAGAAAGACATTTGAGAAAAGAGAGGAAAGCAAATTCCAAACAATGGGAGTCTGTGACCATTGCTTCTTAGTCAAGGTCATACCAAAGCAAGTAAAAGAAAGGATCCCACCCGTAACATAATCATTGGCTTATGTTCTCTAAAGTTTTTGCAATCTCCTAGAGGAAAGGTTTCATAACTTTATTGAAAGTTCATTTCCTTTTCCTTTGTCTGCCCTTACACATCCATTGAAGATTAGCAATTAGCAAAGGATATGAACAGACCAATGATACACCACAACTACTGCACACTTTTGTAAAATTGAAAGAATAATTTCAGAACCATTAGAAAGCAATTTGGGACCTAAAATTTTGGATGCTAAAGGATCCATTAAAAGGGCACTTTTCTATTTTAAAGTATCAATGACACATCGTGAAAAGAGATTTTTAAAATAATGTGCACAGGCAGTTCAATTACTTTCTGAATTATGTCATAAAGCTGAGTCAAAATGTTGTTAATTAATATCAGTAATAAAAAAAACAGAAAGTGAGCTTATTCTAATGAAATACTGTAGATTTCACATTAAAAAGTGACTGACAGGTCAAATTCTAAAAAAGAAACTGTAGATATCACCACAAAACTAGCAGATGTTTCTTGGGGTCATTTGTACAAAAACATAAGCATATGTTAAAGAAATCTGACACTATCATGGAATCAGTTGGTGTCTAAAATAATAGCAGCTCCTTATGGCAATATGGTAATATCCGTATCAAATGCACAACACATTATGTTGCAACAGTATGTGCAGACAAAAGAGCATCAGTGGCAGCAATAATGACCAGTGCTTTCATTAAGGTGAAAAAATAAAATTAGAAGGTTATATCCAGGGCATAATTTTATTTAACAGTAAACTGAACGTGATAGACAGTATGTTGAATTTTCCGAGTTTCCATTTAACTGATTTTATTGAGATTCTCATAAAAGCAGAATATTAACCAAATAAGAACACTAAAGTTTTTCTAAGCGCCTCCAACATGGGTTTTCTTCAGTCTACCCTAGAATACTGAAGATAGTTATTTGCAAAGCTAATGATAATACTTGGTTAGTTTAGAATACGACCAAGAATTCTTCACTTCAAAATCAATGGTTTCAACCTGGTGTCCTATACTCAGTAAAGAAATAGGTAACTGCTGAATCTTTTTAATGTAAAGCAGCACATAATTTAGTAAGTGTATTATCAGCTTCAATCTCAGAAGTCTAAGATCCTCTAGAATATTCCTTGTTACTAGTCATATCACCCGGAAGTATACAACGTACACAACGAACGGATGCTAATTAAATGTTAATGTTAACAAAGGTCTTTGAAAAGTCAAAATGAAAAGGCATTTCATAGCTTTACATTGTTGGGACTCATGTTGCACTCTAGGAAATTTAGATTTGCAAAAGCACTTAGAATTTCAATGTACATATCTCCCCATGCAGATGAAGTGGATGCAAAGTGAGTCTGTACACACCTAACAAAGTATTCAAGTACCAAGAAGATTTGAGTAAAAGAGGTCCCCCCATAAGATGTTTCCATGGCATGAAGCTCAATAACAGAGTAGGTTTGGTCCCAGTGTAAAACATTCAAACAATATGGAAAATGATAGATTTGTCTTCCATTCAGAAGCTAGGATATCAAGATATTTTTCCCCAAAATATGAAAAATGCTAATTCAAAGAAATGGAAATAATGATTTTTAGAGAAGGATGTATTTTTACTTTTAAAATGAGTGTATTAGAAATCAAATCTCATGACAAAAATGTATCCACATTATTTAGTTTAAATATTTAAATATTATCTAAAATAAGTGGGCTATGAATGGGACTTCAAAAATTCATTATATTCACCAAGATTTCAACTGTAACAAGTTTTCATCTGTATAATGAAAACCACAACAAAACATACTATCTAGACTTTACACTTTCAGTACATGAAAACATGCCTAAAATATAAGGAAACCAGTACACTCTAACAGTTGTTCAATTTTATTGATCCTATTCTTCCTGCACAGATGGGCACTAGAAAATACTTTGAATTATGTGTTTGTAACATTTTACTAAGCTTGAAAGTTTAATTTGGAACAAGTATTATTTGCATTAGACAAAAAGATTTCATGAAATAAATGAATTTTTTAGCTTAAAATGATATAGAAACAGTTTTTATACATATAAAAACTGACATTTAAAATTATTTCACTTTTTTTTATATTGCAATACCTAAACATTATGGTTGTACAAAGATCATAACTTTATTTACCAATTTTTAATGAATAGTGTTTTCTGAAAATAGCTTTAAACTCTTTTTTCCAAAGTAGCCCCAACCTAGTAAGAAAGGGCACAGAAGGAGAGCCCGAGGCTCATGGAAAACATAGATCTTAAACTTGATAGGGTTCAACTTATAATCCTTCAAGAGCAATTTCTCAAGCTTATGTATTCTTCAAGCTTTCCATTTCCCTTCTGTTTGAACATTTTGCTAGTCTTGGCATATTTGATTCTTGGTAGCATACATTTCGAGTGAGATAATTCTTAGATTGGCAAAATAAGAAGCAATTTTAGCTGTGTCCACTATCCATTCCATTGCCCAAGCTAAAAATCTCAGCTTCACCATTGTTTCTTCCCTTTCCCTCCAACCCCACATCCTCCAGGTTCTCTATCTTTGACAATATCCCTTTGCACCTGGCCTCACCTCTCCTCTCCATTCTCCCGGCCAAATACACACCACCTCCTGGATCTTCTGGGGTACTGGCCACCGAAATGGACTCCATTTATAATCCATCCTACTCCCATGGTTGTCTTTCTAAAACCCAAACTCACTTACTTTAAAAAACAAAAACTTGATATCCTCTGACACTCGGCCTTTGCCACCCTTTACTCAACCCTCAGTTTAAGACACCAACTTCCTGGCATGATATTCAAGGCCCTATGCAAACTACTGACTTACACAAAGGACTATCATCTTCTCCCATTAACATACACTCTCCCCACAGGCTATGGTCTTATTTTCCACAAAGGTCAAAGCATTCTTTCCTGATTTTTCCAAAATATTACTTCCTATAATGGTTTCCTTATTCTTTTGTGCTGCCAACTCCTAATCACGCTTCAAGGCCCACATTCAAGTTTACTCTCACACCCCTCTGCAGCTCTCCCTGACCTCCCCCCAGCCCACTCAAACAAAATGATTTTCTCCTTTAGCTACATTTCCTTGGTTCTTTATAATGCCTTGTAAGTAATACCTCAACAGCACATAAAATAGACTACCTAATTATTTTGCTGATAAGTCTCCCTGCAGATTGTGAAGACTTTGAAGCAGAAATTGTGTCAAATTGATTGCAGCATCCCTGAAATCTATGAGATACCCTAGCACATAATAGTTGCTCCCTAATATTAGGAGGAATAAGCTAAAAAAGTGAATTATTTAAAGAGGAAAATTCAAGTTAAAATTATGCCGAGATACCATTTCTTATCTCAGATTGGTTTTTTACAACAAGGTCTGAAAATATACTCTTTTGAAGAAACTGCACAGAAACAGGTACCCTCATACAATGACAATAGAAAAGCAAAACAGCACAATCCTTTTGAGGGAACTTGGAAATACTTAGCAAAATTATATAGGCAGAAAGTAGATGGGAAACCTCTGTACCTTTCACTCAATTTTGCTGTGAACCTAAATCTGCTCTAAAAAGTAAGTCTATTAAAAATTATATAGATATTTATTCTTTGAGTCAACAATCCCACTTCTAGGATTTTAGTTTATTCCAAAATAAATTTTAGTAATTTATTCCAAAAATATACTAAAAAAAAAAGACATGACAAGGATTTTTTTGTTACACCACTATTTGCAATAGCAAAAATGACTGGAAACGACCCAAGTCTTTCTATAGAAAGATGGTTCAATAAACTATAGTACACAATAGATTACTGTGCAGATATAAAAAGAAATGATGACTCTCGCTGTATACCTCTATCAAGTGATATACCAGGTACACTGTTAATTCAAAAAAAAATCAAAGTGCAAAAAGCATATATGGTACACTACCAAGCACTTAAGAAGATGGGTAGGGGTGAGGTAAGGAGAATAATATATGTACATGTTTGCTATATAAGAATAAACCAAAAAAATTAAAATACCAATAATAGGAAGGAAGAAAAAGGGTAGAAGGGGCACAGATAAAAATTATACTTCCCAGGATATAGCTTGTTTAGCTGATTTGATTTTGGAACCATATAAATATTTTATATAATTATAAAACAAAATTGGATTAAAAAGAGCAATGCCCAAAAATAAAAGCAAAAATGAAACAAAATATTGATTTGGAGGCATAACATCACAGATAGGAATGATTCCAAGTGTCTATAAGACATAGTAATTTGACTATACATAGCATATACTCTAAGTGGTATGTCCCTAAGAGCTACAACAAAATATTACATAACGATCTTAAATGGCTCTGATTAATTATATTATTGATGGTGGCATTGGTGTTGGTATTCTGTGATGTACATTTATTGCAGGATAAGGCAAATCAGTAATGATATTGCTGCAGTCAGAACACAGGATTTTAAGGGTAGGAGCAAGAAGACGAAGTAAAAACCTTTCGGTCTTGAACTTTTACTGGAAATAACAGCAATGATTCCATGGTGCATTTTTTCCTTTCGGAAAAAAAATACATACTTCCTAGCTCTGCTTTCAGAAAAACCTAGGAAACAGGACCATATAAGGGAAGTTCTAGCAATGAGCACACAGGTGCTCAAATTGTGGTCTCTAAATACCATTAGTCAATTTAAAAAATTAGGCTTCCGTGATGATAGGCATAAAATGTTCAAGATGAGCCTGGAATATCCTGCCACTCCAGAAAGCAAAGAAGCTAACAGAGACAGCTGAGAGAATGTCAAAAGGTCTCAGAAGTCAGCCTGTGGGGGTTCCCATTGGTCCAAAAATCTAGAATTGGGGCAGTCTGAGAATTAGTAAGAACAGTCATTGCTATGAATTGAAATATATTTAATATATTTAAATAACTGAGCTCATAATGGTAATAATAAACGTTATTGGTCACTGTGGCTGCTGTGATTTCTCCCTTTAAGAACTTGCTGTTCTGCTGCAATGAATGCAGTTAGCTGACAGCCTCCAGCTACTGGTGCCTTTAGGATCCACCTCAGCTTCACTCTTCCCAGGCAGCCCCCAGTCTATGACTGAACACAACTAGATTTGGCCATTTCTGCCTAAGACAGGACCCCTAATGAGCAATCTTTGCTCCCAAGCTCTCACCATAGGTAAACAAAGACTTTATCAGATAAGCACCATAGACTGAGGTTCTCCCTGACCCTGCCTGCTTCATCCTCTCTTTACAGGTGTCAGACTGGCATCACAGTCTGAACGTTATCCCTCCCAACCTGCTTCCTGCCCCTTTTATCTTTCACAGACATTCGCCCCCAACAAACCTTTCATTTTCCTATGAAAAACGACAGTCCAGACAACCCAGTTTGTTCAGAAAATAAGTTATAAGGAAAAAGTTAAAAATGGAGAGGAATCTGTGGATTCGAAGATATAAAAGACATAGCAACCAACTGCAATATGGACCTTATTTAAACATTGATTTATACAAAAAAAAAGAAACAATCAGGAGACAATGAACACTAACTGAATATTTAAGGATAAAGAGGATTATTTTAAATTGGAATAGTGGTATAGTGACTATACTGGGTATCATATTGTGTGCTATATTTTTTTAATCCTTATCTCCTAGAGATACATGTAAGATGTTTATAGGTGCAATTATATGATGTCTAGGAATTGCTCCCGATTATTCCAGATAGTGGGAACTGGGTAGGGCATAGATGGAATAAGACTGGCCTTGAAAACTGTTTAAACTCAACGTGTCACATAGAGTCTCACCACTCACTGGGTTGAACATGGAGGCTTATTATATTATTCTTTCTACATTTGGGTATGTTTGGTGTTTTCCACAATAAAAATATTGGGTTTCAAAAACTTTGTCTGTCCCATTTGGTCATTTACTCAGGAAGTAGAAGTGGCAAGAGAAGTGAAACATGCTCTCTACAGTGGAACTGTCAGGAAGGTCTGAAAGAAGTCAGATGATTTTGTTGTATTAAGGTTTATTATTCTGATTTACCCCTTAAATTATCATTTCTCATGTCAAATTTCATGTGCTATTTCTAGAGCAATATTAATAGTGGAGATGGTAGGCATTACTAGCTAACTCTTATTCTAGATATGAAAATAAAACTTTTAATGTTTTACCACTAAAAAAAAAAAAAGGTTTGGTTTGGACCATGATGCTGCACTGTCAGTAACTCGGACATCACACAGACTCTTGAAGGCATTAGGGAGAACTCTTCCTTACTGGACTGAGGAAACAGCATAACCTCCTGGGTACAGTGTAGACTCTGGAGTCAGGCTGCTTGGCTTCGAATCCCAGCAACTCCACTCCTAGCATGACCTTGGACAAGGAACGTCACCTCTGGGCCCTAGAAATAAAAATCCTGTCTGGACTACATAGTCTTCTTGGGAAGATTAAACAAGATAAGACACTTAGCATAGGACCTGGCAGGGTAAATATCAATAAACGTTCACTATTTTCAGTCAAACACCGGACACCGATGCATAGCAGCAGCAGTAGTTTCCAGAACACTGTTTCTGATGAAAATCTTGGAATGTACATAGTAATTCCCCGATGCCAGCTGGTACATTATTTTAGACTTATCTATAGGCTTACCATAAGTCAATAGCACTATGCCAAATGTTTTTTAATATATGCATACCTGCCCGCCTGCTTGCCTGCCTGTCTCTGGATTCTGGCATCCATTATACTAAGGGTCCTCCACTTCTAGTTCACATGCCAAAAGTCAGCAGAAGGTTTAATTTCCTTCAAACTCCCAGTTCCCTCCCAACTTTCCCTTTTAACTCGTCACTTACTGATCTTGGAAAACACAAGAGCATATAAAAAGCCATGGCTACCAAGAGTTTCTTCCCTTTGCCCACCACATACCTGACCAGAACTCACTTGCTCAGCATACGCTACCCCCATCATTGGCATAGTACTTCTAAAATTCGGGCAGGAACACAGTCATATGGAAGGAATTAGAGAGGCCTATGCTGAGGACTTTGATGATGTTTGTAGATTTGTCAATATTTGAAATGTAATCTAATAACCTAGTCAACTAATGGACTAGGCAGGATTAGCAATAAGGTTCAAAAGGAGCATTCTAGTACTGAGATCACAATGAATTATATAGTCTATATCCCTGGCCCTTTAAACAAGGATGTAATTTCCCAAATTACAGAGGGCACAAAAATGTCCAGTCTAGGCAATAGCATCCTCCTGTGTACCCAACCTATCCGTTGATCCCTATTATCTACTGCCGTGGCTCTTTGGTTCTTTAGTTCCATCATGTTCAGACTCCTGCAGTTCACTTCAGGTCCTCCTGCTATGGCGGATCCCATCTGGATCAGCCTCTACCGACCTTGATCCAGTTTATCTGATTTGCAGTTTGTACATCCCTTGCCTTCAATTGCAAGTACCATCCCCCACTTCTAGGAGGATATTTTTGTGCCAGTTGCAGCCTCAAATACCCCCACGTGGAGGAGACCGAGAGGAAGGGGCCACAAAAGTAGACCAGTTTTTAAAAGTGTGTCTTCAGATGGTGCCACATGGCTGTGGTATATTTATGAACAACACTGGGATGCAGACTTTCATGGGGTCAAGGTACGCAAGCTAGGACAGTTATTTCAAATTTACTATCCCTATAGTAAGAAACAGATTTTTTGCCAAATTTTAGTTTAAATAAATCATGACCGTGAGGAATAAGACTACGGTTTTAACAGACAAGACTTCAATTTTACTGTCAGCCAATTAATTCACAATAATAAAAGCATGTTTTTGTACTCACAAAGTACGTTAAAGGGTTCTGCCACTTGGGCATCTCTGGACTCAGTTGTTTTATCTTTAAATCGGCAGCTCAGATTATATGGTCGTATCAGTTCTATGTTGAGGTTAATTACTGAAAACTGTACCTTACTATAAAGATGCAAACCCATGCCTGGGAATAAAGGGAATAAACATTTTCAACTCTTCATGGGTCTATGCATTAGAGCTACGTTGTCCAACGCGATCGCCACTAGCTGCATACGGCTATTAAATTTATTAAAATTAAATAAAATTTAAAATTCAGTTCCTCAGTCACACTAGCCATATTTCAGGTCCTCAGGTGCCCCAAGTGGCTGGTGGCAACCGTATTGGACAGAGCAGATACGGAGCATTCCGTTAGTGCAGAGAGTTTAACTAAACAGTCATGCTTAGAGAGTCATTCTATATTTCGTTTTCCTGTGTGGACCAATTTAAGAAAAAGCTAATATTTATACAATATGAGCTTTATACAGTATCTATACAATAGCATAACAGACCTGTCAAAGCGTTTTAAAACGTTATAAACATTACACGCGGTTGCCTGGGTAAGCTTGATTTTTCGCACCCAGTTTTTAAAAATTCCTTCAAATTTGACAGTTTAGGAATACACTAATAATTTTTTTAAAGAAGTATTTTTCTTCTTCATATGTAGACTGGTGAATCAAAGCATCACGTTTTACTGAGTAATTAGTCCTTCAATAATTCACATGAGTAATGGGTCATTTCAGGGTTTAACCCCTGCTTCCATTATTTCTGACCAACGGTTTACCGACAGATGTCTCACTTTGGATATACACAACAGAAGCCTGGGATCTGTTTCACGTACATCTGTTCCCAAACAGCTCAGGCAGATTAATACTTAGAATGGACCCAGCTCTGCTAAGTCCCATGTAATCACTAACTCTTGTTGTTTTAAAATTGATTGGTTTTTTTCTCATTTTCACATTTTTCCACATTACCTTTCACGTTGCAAAGTTTCCAGCAAATGAATGTCTATAAAAACTTAAAGGACAAGAAAATCATGAACTCCCTTATAAAAGAAACACTTTCAAGACCTTATTTTGAAGCCCAGCTTTTTCAGGTTTTTCTGGTTACTGCTCTAATTAAGCTGAGCTCAAAGTCGTGGTAGGAATAACCCTTTGAAAAAACACAACATGAAATGGTATAACCTGAGGTAGTAAGTCTAAGAATAATAAGAGAATTGTAAACCATAACTAAGATTTGAAACCTTCACCGTATTTTTAAAAATATTTAAAACATAACATTCTCATGCTAATCGAACATACTGTAAGATCCTTGCCCTGAAATTTAATAAGAGGGTACAGGAAATGAAACTGAAGAAAGGATAAGCTAGTCCTTTTGTCCATCATGAAAAATCTGCTCATGGCTAGCCTTATCCCACTATTTTCTATCAGAAAGTGGTTTCTTCCTTTCCAAAGACAGAACCTGTGCTGAGGTGACTGCCCACCTCTCATTATTGTGTCTTGAAGCTAGGGAAGGGGAGCAAGAAACTTGGCCCGTATTTCCCAGGCAGTTCTTCTAATTAGAAATTCATTAGGGCTGTGAAGCTCTAGGTGTAAAATACACGTCTTCCACACACACCTGGCAGCTGATCATTAAAACTTAACTCGGGTTTATTACGATGTCCTAACACCAAAAGTCTATAAAAATAGGTATTTTCTTTAAAATGCAACTTCACAGAGTTGATGGTTCTTAGAGATCATATAATGTAAACGCCTCATTTTGCAGATAAATAAACTGTCACTCAGAGCAGTTAAATGACTTGCCTTAAGTCAGTTACACCCGTTAGTTGTAGACAAGACCTCAGGGCCCCTTGGTGCCCACTCCTGAAACCCTTCCTACACCAGATGGGAGATTACAGACAGCCGGAGTGGGGTGCCTGTAAAAGATCCTGTAGTGCTTTTCATACTTCAAGGTGCTATTCATTAGTAAATGATAAAGGTGCCCAGTGTGAGATAACAGAGACTTGTGGGCATTTGGCATTCCAGTCATAGAGATCCCTAAATTAATCATTCTTAAGTGTACTAAAAGATGAGCTTAACATAGTCTAATGCTATCTATGCATTACTGACTCTCCCTACCAGTAGCTTTTCCTTTACGGGAAAATCTCATAACCAGATCTCACAGTACAGTAAGCAGATTCTGCATTGGGGATACACAAAAATGCTTGTACCTTCTGTTTCCATCTAGTGTTTCAAATAGAAGTTTACCACTTGGTAAGCGCACGTTCCTAGAAGTCTGTCCTCCGTTGAGATTTAGAACAATGCCAACAGGCCATCAGTGATGATTTTGAAAATGTTGAACTCTGAAAATACCTGATCCAGTAACAAGCTAAGGGCTGAATGACAAAATACACATATTGGTCTATGGCATCTGCCCATACCCCCTTTCTGAGTCTCTTCTCAATTTCTGACACCTCACGCCTGGTCCCAGGCACCATGTAGGGGGCTAACAACACTGTGGTCTGCTCTGCCTAGACAGGGTCCCATGACCCAGATGTGCCTGACCTTCCTCATTTGGCCTTAAAATCCTCATCTGACCCCTCTCCCATTTCTTCACGAAAGGTTTTGCCCTTTCCTAGAGCACAGAGAGCTAACTTGGTAATTCACATGAATAAACTCAAACGATTCCACAAGTAAAATGACTGTAATTTGAGATTCCAATAGGAAGATCATTAGGTACCAAGGCAGGCGATAATGAAGATATTTTCTGAATGGATGATGCCCTTTTGTGCATACAGTTTGCTTACACATGTGACATACTGGTCAATCTATGCCCTGGTCATAGATTGCTTTCTTTTTCCAACTTACAGCTGAGCAAGATGGAACCTTCTCACCATGATGCTAACAATGGAGAAGTAAGCCAACATTAGCTGAAGAATGTTTTGTAAAAAGAGTTCTAATGCTTTAACAAAAGGGGAGGGGGATACTCTTACAGGTGATGAGAAATCACTATTAAGTAGCAGTGTAGTAATCAGATTATAATGCAATGGGCAAAACTAAAGTTCATGAGACCAATTAACAAATTCATTCACGTGACAAATGTTTATGTCAGGCACTCTTCAAAGCGCTGAGAGTAAACAAAACAGATGTCCTGAACATCTTCCCTCTTCTCATGTAGATCCCGTCTCTGGGAGCTACACCATCAGTTCCCCCCAGTTCTGAGGCCTTCAGATTTGGTCTGAATTATACAACCAGCTTCCCTGGTTCTTCACTTTGCAGATGGCATAGAGTGGCATATCTCAGCCTCCATAATCCCATAATCTCCAATTCCCATAATAAATCTCCTCAAATATATATTGTACTGTGTATTTTTTTCAAGGTTCTATTTCTCTGGAGAATCCTACTACATGTCATTATAAATAAGCCAAAACCCATAGAAGGCAGAACACCAAGAGTGAACCCTAATGTAAACTATGGACGCTGGATGATAATGATGTGTCAATGTTCATCAGTTTTAACAAAGGTACCACCTTGGTGGGAAATATTTATAATGGGGGAGGCTATGCATGTGTGGGGAGCAGAGGGCATATGCACCTTCTGCTTAATTTTGCTGTGAACCTAAAACTGCTCTAAAAATAAAGCCTATTTTAAAAAAAAAAAAACAGCTACTAAGGCACTATGAGGTTTAAAAACTGAGTGGTCTTGCAAGCATCTCATATGATGTAATAATGCCCAGCAATCCGACCCCACCCCTACCCTTTCCTGGGACAGCCAGGCACCGGCCAAGGAGCAACAGACATGGTCTCCTCCACTACATCCTCCCACACCACGTCCTCCCAAGTATGGCAACCTTAAGGTAGTTTTTCCTTCATTTTCTGGACCAATTTCATTTGTCTTTCACCACGCACATCTAAGCTAATTCCACATCAGAGAGTATTTCTCACATTTAAACATATCTCTCAATACCTCCTTTTCTTTCCCCACTCTTATTATTTTACTAAGTAAAACATCTCTTGGTTCCTCCTACAAATAGTAGTGCTTACTAAGGTGCTAGGCTTCTGGACCTCCAATTTTCGGGGCCCAAAGTGGTTTGCATACTAGGTGTTAGTTACAAAGAAAGGGTGGTATATCTAAATGAAGGAAAAGAAAACCAAAGTGTTTTAGGTCAAAATTAAAGATCAACACTTGCAACCTTTAGAGTTATAACTGTCGGGATGTCTTTTTAAACTCTACAGCCAGGAATGCTAATTAAGACTATTTTCCCTCCATCACCACTCAGTATACAAAAGAGCATTTTTTGTCTTCATGCCATTATTTGACTTTTCGTGTACCGGTATTGCAACACTGATTTGAATACCTCTCGTTGCACAATGTCTCATTTTATTCCTATAGTATTTCAGCTTCATTGTAGGTTAAATCGACTCTTGTAGGCCAATTTAAACTCTAATGGTAAACTTCTATGTCCCCAAATTCAAACAGACTTAAAAACTAAACAGAATAACTCTATGTCCATATCCCTAGCTTTTAACTCAAAGGTTCTAGAAAATACTCCACAGCTTGGTTTTCAACACACCTGAAAACATTTTTAATTAAAGTCAAAGGCAGTTTTAGTTAAGTGGGCCAGCAAGACACCTGCAGCAGAAGCAGAATTCCCACTCAGAACCAGCACTGGGTCCCTGACTAGTCTGTTTCGTTCGATTTTTGTACACAAAACTTTAAAACCGTGACATTTTTCTATTCTTTGAGGTAAACAGCGCATTGTGTCTTGTTTTCCAACAGGGGAAGGCATTTTTAAAAATCTCGTAAGTTAGCATTTAGAGGGGACGTGTACCACATCCCAAGGTTTTCCCCTAAATCATCTCTAAGACTTGAAGTAGTTCTATTGTACAGAATTATAACACTTTCTAAATAAAGGTTTAGGTCAAAAGGCAAATGCACGTAAACAACAAGATGATTCTAAAGTCAATATTGAACACCAAAAGTTTCTAGACTGACCTTTAGACTTGATTCTAGACAATGGCTAGGAATGTGAGGGATGGAAAAGTCCAGGGAGACCAAAAGTTGGGGTGAAACTTTCAGAAGTCAGCAAAATGAGAGCTGGATTTGAAACCCACGTGTAGGTTTACTCGGTAAAATGCTTATACTTTCAGCGTTACCGTCAGAAGTTGACGGAGTAAAACTTCAACTTGGAGGAGAGGAGCAGGTGACCTTCCTGCATCTGGAAAACACCTCCCCTTGCGGGGCTCAATTCTTTCTTCGGCGTCACAGAGCAGAAGCAGTGTGACGCAGGTCCCGTGATGGCACCCCAGGCGGAAAGCCAGCTGGGAGGGGACAGGTAGCGGGAGGCCCCTGGGGGCGGCGCGGGTTCTCGCCCCCTGGCGGGAGGGAGGAGGCGGCGGCTTCTGGACGCGGTAGCCGGCTGTGGCAGAGGCGGAGCTTGCGGAGGGACTGCGCCGGGAGGAGGGTGTGGGGCCGGGAGAGCGAGGAGGCGCCGCGGGGGGCGAAGACGCCGGGACCTTCTAATTGGGACCACTCACCTGTGGGGCGCTCGGGCTGGATGGGCTGCCACCTCAGGGCCCGCTCGCTCAGCACCACGTCGCAGCTGTCCCTCCGGATCTCGAAGATGCCCCGGAGCAGAATCAGCTCGGCCGCCGACTCTGGCTGCTGCCCGGACGCCCACAGCACCGAGGGCACGGCGTCCGCCGCCGGGGGCGCCTCCTCCTCCCGGCAGCCCTCCAGGGCGCTCACCCTGCCGCCGCGCCTCCCCCGGGGCATGGCGGAGCTACCGGCTGGGCCCGAGCCAGGGGTCCGGGGAGGCCTTTGGGGGAGGAGGTGGAGCCCGCGGCAGCCGCGGCTCTGGCTGCGTCCGGCGCTGCCACAGCAACCGCGCGCCGGGCAGAGACCCAGGAGGGAGGCGAGGCGGGGCGGGGCGGGGCGCGCAGGCGGAGCCGCCCTGACCTAGTCCAGCACCTTGGCCCGCCAGCCTCCTGCCTCTGCCACTTACTACAAAAAGACCGCAGTCCAGGAAGAGGAATAAGTGGATCTCTCCACCTAGTCCCTACAGTTGCTTGAGATTTTGCGCACTGCGTTACCCGCCAAAATATAGGCCAGCGCTTCTCAAACACTGACTTGCATACTCACCCCTGGGCATCTTGTTAAAATGCAGATTCTTATTGAACAAGTCTGGGATGAGGCCCCCGACACTGTTTCTAGGAAGCTCCCAGGTAACGCCGCTGATCCTCAGAACGCACTTTGATTTGCAAGGGTATAACCCTCTGTTTTTCCACCTTCTTCCCAGCGGGCTTTCCTGGAGCGCAGAGGTCGTGCTTTATAACCTTGCTTGCATGCCCCCAACAGTTAGCTAAACTATATGCAGCTGGTAATAGAGAACTCAGTTCCCAAAAGCCCTGAGAGGACGCCAAAGACAAGTCCCTGGTTTACATAGACAAATTTTCGTTCTGACAAATTTAATGTTAAAGGAAGGTGCCTCCATGCTGTAAGTATTAAGGGTCCTAATTTTCCCCAAGATACTCCTCTGCAGTCTTGTCTCTGCCTGGATCTGACTTTCCCTGGAGAGAGATCACAAGAAGCAGGGCTTATTCTCCTGAAGGCTAATGCAGCGTTACCTGGAAATGAAGAGAGCCCGGGCCGGGGCGGGCGTGGGAGGGTGGGGGCGGTCAATCCTTCACTTTCTCGCGATAACTGAGATTCATGAAATTAGCTGTTAATTTGGAAAGCACAGAGTCTGGAGGCCAATGGTTCTCAATCACATTAGAGTTACCTGGGGAGTTTGCTTATAATCCAGATGCCCAGGCTACACTCAAAGACAATGAAATTGGAATCTCTGGGGGATGGGACCAGACTTCAGGAGTTTTTAAAGCTCTCCAGGTGATTGCAATGTTCAGCCAGAGCTGAGTGCCGCTGCTTTAAGCAGTGTATTAACAGGGAGCTGACAACTTGTGAAAGTGAGTTCTCTGGAGGAGGAGCCAGAGTGGGAAGTAAATCAGCAGGCTTATTTTTTATATACATAAGGCCAGAATAATTGCATTGAGAAAAAGTTAGGGAGAGGAAATTAAATTCAAAGAGTTGTGAATCTAGTTCCACTATGCTAGTGCCTAACCAGTAACTTCTGATAGGCAGCCACTTCTCTTTCTGTCCTCACCCCTCGTCACACTGCAAAGTCAGACAGAAGAGCTAATGGTAGCAGGAGCATCTCAAGGGTCTCTGCTCAAACTTAGATTTCAAAAAACCGAGGATGGAGACCACAGACCTAGCCAAATCCCTTTCAGACACAAAGCGCCTGTGTGCCAGTTAAGCTAGGACTCTTACTGTTTAATGCTCTGAAAACAAATACCCAAGCTTCCAGGTGAAGTGGGGAAGAGCCTCAGTGTGATCTGATTGCAGCCAGCTGTTTCTTGGAGCAGAAGTGCAGCTGCTGTTAAACCTCACGCAGGCTTCAGGTGGCTCAGCTCAGCGGTCATTAGTGGGGAAGGCTGGTGCCCTCCGCAGAATGAGTTGCAGTTCTGGAGTCAGCATCTTGTATTCACAGCTGTCAGGCAATCAACACAATTAGAGCTCGTTGGCATTTTAAAAGCTCACTGAAAGCCAGGGCCGATAGGCCAAGGCAGTGGCTACTTCTTAGGACATTTGCAAGGGGCAAGTTGCCATTTTTCAAGCTTCAGCCAAGCCAGACAGCCAAAAACATTGGCTTTGGCTTTCTTGAGGATGAAAGTACTGGCTATGTTCCATTCTTTCCCTTTGATGAGGTGTTCTCTTCTAGGATTCTAAAGGTTGCAGTGCCCTGGAGCTCTATCCACAGGACCCACCTACGTGAGCATCAGTGCCATGGCTTTACATACTATTCAGGGCTCCTCCAGTGATGTCATCAGCCCCAATCAGTCCCCTGAACTTCAGGCACTATGTCCAACTGCCCACCTGACATTGCTAGTTGGCTGTCCAACAATCATCTGAAACATAACATCTAAAACCAAACACAGGATTTTCTATCACAAACCTGTTCCTCCCAGAATGTGGCAAATCTCAGCGAATAGTGTCATCAAAATCCTTGACATCATCCTCATTTCCTTTCTCTGTAATGAGAAAAAAGAAAAATTCATGACACATTTAATGTCTGCATGTCAATCTATATTTTGGGTGAAGTGAGCTTTAGTTGCATCCATCTCTCAGTCATTTCTGATGCTAAATAAGCACATTGTCAAGGGGTCTGCTTCCCTCTCATGCTGAATAGAGATTTTGTCAGAATGTTCCTGCAACTCGGGCTCGTACTGCCTAAAAGGTAGAGGGCCATATATCCCTACAAGAATTACAGAGAAGCGAGAAAAAATTGTAGAATCCCACCAAGTCAGAATATTACATCTTCTTCATATGCCAGTTTTTTGCACTCACATGGAAACTCTGTTTAAAATGAATTGCTCAGCTGTGTTTTAGGACACATCTCAAATGATTATGGGATGACAATGACCATGTAATCTCTAGCTTCTCAATAAACAATAACAATAAGTAACAGAGGAAAGAAGAATAGGCACTTCTTTCCTTTCCCTCAAGTTTTTAAAGCCCCATTTACAGGTAGGTACTATATTCATAAACTTGGAGCAATTTGAAATGTATTTCAACCAAATAGAGAGCTTGAAACATTCTCACAGTATCTGCTAGCAACACTGTAGTGCAGAATCTTAAGTTAGGTATAACCAGATACACAAGTAAAACACAATTTAAATCAGAAACATATGCTCATTTTCTAGAGCTCACACTATTATAACTGTGAAAAAGGCATTATACCGAGGAGGCAACATCTCTTCCCACTGTTGAAAACAGCCCACTGCTTTCAGACCTCTTACCCATAGGCACCAGAGAGTTTGGCACTGGGTTCAGTCTTTGATTATTACATCATTTTTTGTCATCATTTTGGGCATGTCAGTGTCCTAGTCCCAAATTTCCATGACAGCCTCATCCCAACAATCTATGGTGTCCTCTGTTGCAGGCTCCCATTCTTAGGACGTCCTCTGGACCTTGTAGAACTTCTTGAATGCTTAAACTCAAAAAGCACTCTTTCAGAACACAGACTCTTGTTCTTTTCAAACTTGGATATGCTTAAGAATCTTTAGTTTGTTTTAAATGTAAATTCCCAGTGTTTACCCCCCACTGATGCTCTGAGATTTTGAATCTGTAACTGAACTAATCCTAGAAATGTGTGTTTTAAACAGGTACAACAGGTGATTCTGTATGTTTTTGACAACATACACACCACTTTGACAATCAGTGAGCAGATCCTTCCTGTTTGTCCTGCTCTTGACCCCTGCCGTTTTACCACAAGGCTTGTCCATTTGTCTATCATTTACAAGTAATGGAATATCCAGCTAAAAGTGTTTCAAAATACAATTTTACTTCTCATGTAAACAGAGCTCTGGAGTCAGGCTGTTCTGGGTTGGCCTTTAGGAAATTGAGGGCTTTTTAACAAATGGGACCTAAGCAAACTTATAAACTTTTGCACAGAAGAGGAAACCATAAACAAAACAAAAGGACAACCCACAGAATGGGAGAAAATATTTATAAATAATGCAGTGGATAAGGGCTTAATCTCCAAAATATACAAACAGCTCATACAGCTCAATATCAAAAAAACAACCCAATCAAAAAATGGGCAGAAGACCTAAATAGACATTTCTCCGAAGAAGACATACAGATGGCTACAGGCACATGAAAAGATGTTCACCATCACTAATTATTAGAGAAATGCAAATCAAAACTACAATGAGCTATCTATCACCTCACACCAGTCAGAATGGCCATCATCAAAAAGTCTACAAATAATAAATGCTAGAAGCGGTGTGGAGAAAAGGGAACCTTCCTACACTGTTGGTGGGAACGTAACTTGGTGCAGCCACTATGGAATACAGTATAGAGGTTCCTTAAAAAACTAAAAATAAGAGTTGCCATAGATTCCCACAATCCCACTCCTGGGCATATATCCAGAAAAGACAAAAACTCTAATTTGAAAAGATACATGCACCCCAACATTCATAGTGGCACTATTTACAATAGCCAAGACATGGAAGCAACCTAAATGTCCATGGACAGATGAATGGATAAAGATGATGTGGCATATATATACAATGGAATATTAGCCATAAAAAAAATGAAATAACGCCATTTGCAGCAATATGGATGGACCTAGAGATTACCATACTAGTGAAGTAAGTCAGACAGAGAAAGACAAATATGATATCACTTATATGTGGAATCTAAAAAAATAATACAAACTTATTTACAAAACAGAAACAGACTCACAGACATAGAAAACAAACTTATGGTTACCAAAGAGGAAAGGGGGTGGGGAGGGATAAATTAGGTGTATGGGATTAACAGATGTACACTACTATATATAAAACAGATAAATAACAAAGATTTACTATATAGTACAGGGAACTATATTCAATATCTTGTAATAACCTATCATGGAAAAGAATCTGAAAAGGCTTACTTTGCTGTACACCTGAAACTAACACAATATTATAAATTGTTTTTTTAAATTGAAACTATATTTCAATTTTTAAAAACAACAAAAAAGAAATCAGGGGCTTTTCAACTTTCTATTTTGCTATCCCCAGTTAACAACAAGGACCCCACAGGTGGCTCCCAGATGGCTGCATGGTCCCTAATCATATATCATCTCCCCAAAATGTCCAGAAGCAAGTATAGAAGTGGCAAGGGCAGTTTCTATCTGTGCACTTCTACTTCTATCAGGGAAGAACATGTTTTCCAAAATTCCACCCAACAGATTTCCTCTCAGGTCCCATTGACTAGAATCGGGGAATATGCCTGTGCTCTAGCTTCCAGGGAGCCTCAGAACAGTGTTTTCAGTCTGGAAGAAGTTGTGGATGACTATTGTTTAGGCAACTAACAGTGTCATATCTTCTTTTTCTTCCAAGCTATATCATTTATGCCTAACAAGACACACACCCCAAACTTATTGACTTAAAGCGATGATTATTTTTTCTTGTGATTCTGTGAGTTGGCTGAGCTCAGCTGGGTAGGTTTTCTCCTCCATGGAGTATCAACTGAATGCAACTGCATTTAGCTGGAAGCTTAGCTGGGGCTGAAACACCCAAGATGGCTTCAGTCACCTGTCTGACATCTCAGCTGAGATGGCTGTAATGGCTGGAGCCTAGCCGGGCCTATCTCTTTACATTTGGCTTCTCATTATTTGATTGTGTTGTGGGTCTTTTAAAGCCTAGACCTGGAACTGACATAGCATCACTTTTGCCACTTGCTATCAGTCAAAGCCAGTCACAAAGAGAAAGGGAAATAGAGTACGCCACTTGGTGGGAGGAGCAGCAGTCACATTAAAAAGGGTATACATATGGGGGCAGAAGTCACCTTAGCTGATAGCCCAACATAGTCCTCCCTCTGGCCACAGTGGTTAACATCCCTCCCATATATAAAATACACTCACTCCCCTTCAAGACTGCTCAAAATCTCACCTTATTACAAAATCAAAGTCCAGGATCTCATATATGAGGTTCTTTGGGTGTGCTTCTCTTATTCTAGAAACTGTGAACTAAAAATATGTTATCTCCCCACACACATCAACATACAATGATGAGACAGGCAGAGGATAACCACAATAGATGCTCAAAAAGTGGGTGGGGGGGGGCCAGAAAACACATCACAGTCACTGGTCCATAGCAATTCTGAAATCCAAGCAGATATGTGTTACCAGTTCCCCATACTCTGAGAAAGAGAATGTTCCTTATCTTTCATCCAGTTCTGCTCCTTAGGAGTGGTCCCCTAGTTAATTGTTCTCAGCAGCTCTTAGCTCCAGCCTCTGGGTTTTTGGTTCTGCCCTCCATACCATCTTTCTTTTCAGTAAGAAATGGGTCTGTGATGGCAGCTGAGTAGTTTTTCAGCCTTTTTCTATCCATAAAAATTTGGAGGTCCAGAGGCTTAATTTGGACTGTTTCTGTCTCTTTTAGTCTAAGTGGATATAACTCCTTTAGTTATACTTTGCCACAAAGTATTTCTTTTACACAAAGAAAACTCTGTGAACTTTATGTATTGATAGTTCATATATATATATATATATATATAATCATATTAGGCCATATCATACAAAAGCCATTCCCACAAATCTCTTCAAGATTGGCCCCACTGTATTTTGGACTCCAAGTCAGGATATTAGGGTCTAATGTTCCTAATGTTCTTAGAAGTACTTTTGTCCAGGTAAATTGTGTGTTCTAACTACATCCTTGATTAGGGCTTGACCTAAGACCATGTTTAACTGGAAGCAGCCTACATTTCATCTTTGCTTTGAGGCTATTTTTTGCTTTGGAATTTTTTTTTGCCAGAGTATCTGTCCTGGGCCATCTTTAGTTCCTCTAAATTATGCTGGCTTATTACTCCTTAAAACCCTAAAAGAAGCCAATCATCACTTATGATATTCTGCCAAAAATCTCCTTAGCCAGCTTCACAAATTCATTTGGTGCTTTCTATCTAACAAGCCATTGCAAGATTGTTGGGGCCATCTTTGTGCATCTACCAGGTGGATTCACTCTTTGCTTCCTGGGCCCCATGGTGCACCACTTCAACTTCTCTCTTAACAGCACATCCACTTCGTTTATCCAAATGCCATAAAAGCCTGCAACTATCTTCTGTTTCCACTCTGAAGTGTGGGCTGTTGAGAGATTTCCACTGAAGCATGTGGGTTAAGGCTACTAAAAACTACTACAGTATTACAGTCTCCAAACCTTGCTTAGCTCTGAGCCCTGCTATGCTACTATGGATTAGTCTTGATGGAGCTTATTCTCCTCATTCCTGGAGAGGCTATTTTAAACCTTCAGTTTTCTCGTTCAACTCCCTCTCACTTAGCATGTCATCATGCCTCCATCTTCACATGAAAGAACCTGGTAAGAATAAACTCCCACTACTTTCTAATCCTTACTCCTGAAATTCTCTTTCTCTACCCTGACTCCTATCACTAGAAAGAGGTATCTCTCCTGTCCAAAGGAATTGCCTGTGTTCCAGATCTTCTACCTTCCACTCTGCCCAACAACTTCCTCTATCAAACACACCCATATCTCACATCTTATTAAATTTCATCTTCACTATATACACAGTTTTCTCCATATTTCTGTATAAAAAAGACCAAGCAACAACAAAATCACAGTCTCTTTTGTATCAGGTGATTCTCCTTGTGTGACAGAAAACCCAACTCAAACTGGCTTAAAAAAATGAAACCTAATTAGAGAGGTGGGGTAGCTTATGAAGAGAATAATACAAAAAACACAGTGCAAGAACCAGTTCCTCTCCTCTTCCTCACTCTGCCTTCTATAGTGTATCGCTCTCTGCTTGACATGTATCCTTCTACTCCACTCTCCTCTCTTCCCAATAGCCAAATGGCTGCCACATTCCAGACCTCTAATCCACGTACCATGTTTGTCAGAAGAGGAGTCCATATCCCTGTTGCTACTTCCCACATAAACCAGGGAAGTCTCTCTTTTCCAGTCACAGTAAACTCTTCTTGCATGTCATTTTATCTTAATAAGGTAACATCTTTATCAGTCAGCAGAGACAGAGTTATGATGTGGTTTGATAAAACTCGGTGACTTAAAACAATAAAAGTTTATTTCTTACTGATGTCCGCGTGAGTAACGGTGAGCAGGAAACTAAAACGAGAATAAGCATAAGAAACACAAGTACCAACTGTTCAGAAACAAAAAGAAAAAAATTTAAAAACAAGATAGTGTCCCAAATCTACGTAAACTAAAACTTCTGATTAA
This sequence comes from Delphinapterus leucas, assembly GCF_059928025.1. Taxonomy (NCBI): domain Eukaryota; kingdom Metazoa; phylum Chordata; class Mammalia; order Artiodactyla; family Monodontidae; genus Delphinapterus; species Delphinapterus leucas. The sequence continues at coordinate 51,886,530 of NC_143136.1, read as the reverse complement.
ATATCTTCAGAAGAAACAATCACCAACTGGTAATTTGAGCAGTCAAAACAGTCAAATAATGAGATGTATAGCCCTATATAACTAAGGTTGGCATCTTAGCCCCTGGGTTTTAGGTTCACAGAAAGAGTCCTGGCTCAAGGCCCTATATAACCTAGAAGAGACAGAGCTTTTGGAAGTCATGGTACTCACATTCACTTGGATCACAATAATTTTTTTTAATTATGTAATTTTACACGTCATAAAATTGTGTGTTGAATGCGTGTTTGTGAAACCAAGGAAAGTGCTCTGTTTGTTTTTTCAGAGGTCTATTTATTAGTATACATATTGCGCCACATAGACAATAAATATGGCATATTCACATGAAGAATTAATAACAGTCTATAGCCTATGCTTTTTATGAATTCTATAATAAGGCTTTTAAACAAAATCACCCTTAGTTTATTGGCTGTGTCTATTCACACTTCACTAAATCTGGATGTCAGTTTAAGTTAATTCACAAGAATAAAAACCAATAAAATTTTACATAATTCAGATGCCTATTAAATAGCTATAATTTGTCAGCTTGTTTAAATATCAAACCTGGTACTAACTAAAATATGCTAGTAGTTATATACAACATTATGTCACTAAAACTTCATGGTAATATTTTTATAAGATTTAAAATGAACACTTTTATATTTACGTGTATTTAACATATCTATTCATTGTCAACTTATGTAGTAGTTTCCGAGGACCGCCATAACAAATCACAAACAGGGTGGCTTAAAACAACAGAAATGTATTGTTCACAGTTCTGGAGACCAGAAGTCCAAAATCAAGGTGTCTGCAGAGTTGGTTCCCTCTTGGGGTCTCAGAGGGAAAATCTGTTCTGTGCCTTTTTCATAGATTCTGGTGGTTGCTGGCAATTCTTACAGTCCCTTGGCATATAGACCTGTCACTCTAATCTCTGCCTACATCTTTATTCTCCCCTTGTGTTGTCTGCATGTCTGCATGTTCTGTCCTCTCCTTATAAGGACAACTCTAATCCCGTATGACCTCATCTTAATTTACATCTTACATCTTAAGATATATTATTTGGACACCATTCCAGGTAGGATCACATTCTGAGGTTCTGACTGGACATGAATTTTGGGGAGTGGGGGGAAGGCACTATTGAACTCAGTACAGCATATATATTTTTTTTCCTTGAAAATATATTTTAAGTAAGGTAAATGCATTGTTAGTTAATTAAACAAAAATGAAATTTTGGGAAGCAAAATATCTTTACTTAACATTTTTTATATGCTAATCGGAGTCAAAAAAACATTAAAATAGAGTTTCTTTACCCAAAAATCATATGTTGGGATTTAAAAATATCTAAATAAGTAGGCTTGCCCTGTGTTAACTAAGAAATCCTTTCAGAAAAAAAAATTTAATAAATATCCCTACTTAGATTCTAGTTATAATTTACATGCAGTTTTTACTACTGTTTATTGTATACTTAATCATTGGCTGAAATAAAGATTATTCAGTTATCTAGCAATGAAAAGTGAGATTACCACAAACCTCCTTTTTAGAATTCTACTACTTTTTCTGCTCAGTTCTTGGATAGGAACATTTCATGGCCACACACTTGCAACCCACCGCAGATTATAAATCTATAATTCCCTGCTATGAGTAGACAAGCACTGCAATCATTAGTGGCACTGGGGGTAAGGAATTAACAGTTCTCTTAATCATGGTCATATCCTTTCATGGACGCCATAACTGACATCATTGAGAGAGAACATTAAAGAAATCTTATTGATGTGCTAAGTTTATACAATGAACATTTTGAAGTAGATATTATAGTTAGGTAATTCAGCAACATTTATCTCAGCCAATAACACATTCTGTATATAAATATGATAACTTTAAAGAACACTAGTTATTCTTCAGTTTTCACCTTCCAAGAATATTGATTCTTCCAATGTTTCTATTCCCTAAACAGCTCTCCTAATAATTCATGTGTAGGGCCAAAGTGAATACCTGATGTCACTAAAAATAGTAACTCTGTTTTCTTCTTTATTTGTGCTGTATTGACAAGGAAGATCATATTCCCCGTAAACTTACCACATTTCTATTCTATTTGATGTGTTGGAGGAAGATGAATTTAACAACTATTGTGACTATCAAGTACTCTCTTTCACATTGTGGATTTCTATTTCATTGCCATCATCTAGCTATATGTAGCCTATTTTTATCTTTTAATTTGTCAAATGCTACTCAAATTCTCAAACTTATTGCTGGAGTACATAGTCATGATGGATTAGATTCTGATCTGCTGTAATCTCAACTCCTCAAGGATGATAAGGAAATTTGGTACAATTTTACATAACATAAACAATAAAACCAGAACTATTGCTGAAAGAATGATGAACAGAAAGGGAAAAGGTAGCATGCTCTGAGTTCTTAATGAGTGTAAAGAAAAAATGGCATGGTCTGGAAAGAGCCTATAACATTTTAGTTCTTCTTTTATTCCAATTCCAAATTATATTTAATCAATTGATATCAATAAAAAGAAAAGATGACTGGTAACACATGATTACTGATGCTCAGGAGTGCGGGGAGGGGAGTTTGGTACCATGGTGTCACAGGAAATTAATTTCAACTGTTGTCTTTTCATAGAATTAATGCTTATAACATTCGCTGGGCTGAGAATCATTTGTGGCCCTCTCCATCCTCCATGCTTGACTTGCAGCATAGCGGTTAAGGAACAGGCTTTGGTATCAGATTAGTGTGATTGGACTCCTTTAGAATACCCATATTTATTGAGGACCTGTAGGTCTTCTAAGCACCAGAGAAACAGCAACAAACAAAATAGATAAGGTTCCTGTTCTTGTGAAGCCCACATTCTACTGAGGGAGGTAGATAATTTAAAAATAAACAAAACAAATAAATAAGCAAGATAACATTAGACAGATAAATGCTCTGAAAAACAGGAGGGAACATATAATAATGATTTTGGTGAGGTTTAAGGTGGTTGCTACTTTAGATCGGAGTCAGGAAAATCTTGAGGAAAGTTGCTTTTGAATTAGAACCTGAATAAAGGAAACCAATAATGAAGTATCTAGGTATCCCAGCTTCCTGAAGTTTCTCCATCTGTAAAATAAGGCACAGGGCTGCTTTGATGATAGAATGTGGGGATGAATGAAAAAAACTTAGCACTAACCTAATAAGTGTGTGAAGCCTTCCTTGTGGCTGTCTGTACTTATGACATCAAAGCATAAAGCAGGGTTTCTTTTAATCTTGTTAACAGCAAAGAAGTTACCAAGTTACCTCAAGTATGTGAGGTTAAACTTATTCTCTCATCTTTAGATGTCATTTCACAATCCATCCCTCTGGATTAGTCCATACCTGGGGATCCATAAATATGGTTCCTGTCACTACCCATCTACCTCTAAGTTAGCTGGGCAAATAGCACAATAATGTTTAGATGGCCAAATGCACATTTAATGCATCTTAAGATTTAGTCCAGGATTAACATAATACTCTGCATTTTAAGATATGTTAAGGTTAGCAATTTAAACAGAAGTCCCCAGAGACTGTGGCCTTGCCTTGTTGATGCCACTAGTTTGGTTACACAGCTAATTCCATCAGAGCCATTGAACCAAGTGTTAGTGTGTGTGAAGAGAGTCCACGAGTCAATTGGCCGCACAGAATTCTTCCTGACATAGGAAGGCAGATGATCTCAACTTCTGAGTGTATACAGTGCAGATTTCTAGTTGAATGGTTCTTGACAATAGTGTCCTCTGTAACATAATGCCTGGCCAGGAGCCAGTGATTATGCCACCGTACAAATCACTGTGCATCTGACGCCAGAACGCCTCTGTGCGTGGTAACAACAAGAGTTCTCAGTCCTGGTGTTCCACAAGATGTTGCATTGGCTCTTTTATTCTTTATCAGACCCTGGAATTAAAGATTTTATTTAGATGGTTTTCAGGAAATAAGTGACGGCAGTGGAAAAGGAAAAGAGAGGAGATTTTAGTGTCGTTTAAGAAATAGCTCTGCTATTATGCAATTCCCGTTAGGATGAAATCAGCCTATGTTTTGAAACCTAGTTTTATTAATTGTTTAATAGATATTTTCACTTTAAATCTCTTATTTAATTATAGAACAAAAACAGCTTGGTTCAAACTGTTAGCTAATGATCCATGTATCATTTTAGTAATTGCTAGCTTCTTTCAGAAATGCATTAATTTTGTAAGAATTATAGACTTTCAAATGTGAAAACAGAGATTTTTTTAAGATCAATAAATTAGAACACTTATAAGTCATTTCAAATGTTATTTTACTATAACATATTATAAACCTGAAGTTAGTAGAACACTCAAGATATTATAATCCTCTATTTTAATTTACATTTAATTGTCTTTTTTAGGATTAAAAGTAGATAGATCATACTGTATTTGTCATTGATGATGTAAATGAAATTTAAGTTATGCAGTGTTCTATTCAAAAGGAATTATGCACCAGTTAAAATATTTAAATATTTCATCTCCAACTATGAAATTGTCTACTGATTTTAAACACCAGGGTATTCTGGAGATAACTCATCAGAGCATTTTCACACTAAATGAGTAGGTCTAAACATCTTATTTGATAGCGATAGCAATTATTCAAGATGAGGGAACACACAGAACCCTAAATATTACTCGTAAGCACAATATGTAACACTTAAAGAAATATTTTTCCCAATGAAGCTATAGTTGCTGATTTTTCTTCTTTTTGGTGGCTTTTCACTTAGTAAAACATTTTATTTTCTTATTAGCTAGATATAGGCATTGGCCAACTATGAAAACTGTAAGAGTCTCTTGGCTAGCAATTCCAAAAGAAAAGAAAAAGATAATTGAAAAGGTTTCTTGTGGTTTGAAAATGCCTTCCAAATATTCATTAAACATTTAAGTGAGTAAATTTGTAGAATATGTTTCTGACATTGGCACTGGTTCTGTGGTATTTCTCTGATCAGATGGAAGCGCTGTGTGTTATGCAGAGTGCATTCAGTTCATTCATGCATAAACAATATCATTTTCATAAATTAAAACCTCCCCTGCAGAAGGAACATCTGTGCCTGCCTTTGAATAAAAGATGGTGGCATGTGAGTTACTCCTTGACTGACTGAAAGAATCTTTATGTTTAGAATGAAGTTATACATGCAAAATGGGGGGAAAAAAATCAAAACTAACTTGCAGTCTTCATTCCTACCTTATGAAAAAAATCCACAGTTAGATTTCCCTGCTTGCTGTTTTAAAAGCTGAATTTCTTAAAATGTCATCCTCTCATTTCTTCTGTTCACTACAGCAATAGTTTTTAGTTTGCATGAAGATGTCTAATTTTAATTACAGGTGAAATTGAGCTGCTGGATAGATCACAGCAGATCTGAATGTTCACTTCATGGTCTCCTAGGCTGGAAGGTTGGCAGTGTTCAGATATCATATCAGTATTATGTCTCTTAAAGAAAGAACAGTGAAAGCAATCTTGGATATAGGAAGCAACAGCTTGATTCCAAAATAACAACTCTGTTTCACTTGGAATGAGATTATTGCATTTTGGATAAAGCTGGGACTAACTTAAAAGTATTTCTGCCATGTGATGAAGGCTGATGGAAAACATGCTAAAATGATATATTTTAAATTGCACTCAAACATTTTTTTAACGTTGAAATATTCCTTACTGCTACTGTCACAGCTTGACATAGCCCCATTGGCAATGTTATTAGTATGGCTAATTGTTCCTGTCCATTAGATTACTCACATTTTTCTGGAGCAGCTTACTAAATGAGGTCAGCTTTCTGGAACCCCTAAATCACCAATGAGAAGGAGATTAAAGGAACAAGCTTGGGAAGGGAGGTAGTCATCCAATGTGGCATCCGAATCAGAGGAAGAACAATGGAGTTACTAATGACAGTAATCAGAGCACCACAGTAGAGCCAGGGCATAAGTGCCAAAATGTTATTCCCTAGAAATTGTTCCTGTCAGTCAATACATCCAGAGGGAGGGAAATGCCAAACTTCTTTAGTGGCCTTACCAATGGACAGAATCATCTCTAAGTTTTTCCAGTGAGTTCTGTTTATGAAACAACAGAATACTCCAAAGGGGGTGAGGAAACAATTACACCTTCCAGAAACATATCATAGTACAAATAGTATGTCTTGAGTACAAGTAGCTCATTACTATTTTTTCCTGAAAGAATTACTGAAATCACATTTATATTACAATGATAAAATGTCACTTCTTTGATTCTTTTATTTTATTTTATTTATTTTTTTTTTTGGTACGCGGGCCTCTCACTGTTGTGGCCTTTTCCGTTGCGGAGCACAGGCTCCGGACACGCAGGCTCAGCGGCCATGGCTCACGGGCCCAGCCGCTCCGCGGTATGTGGGATCTTCCCGGACCGGGGCATGAACCCGTGTCCCCTGCATTGGCAGGCGGACTCTCAACCACTGCGCCACCACGGAAGCCCCTTCGATTCTTTTAATTAAATCATTTCTCCCTGGCATATTCTAAAGATATATCACTTTCTCTTTGGGATAGGACCGCTTTGCAATAGAGAACATTTCAGTTCAGGAAAAGGTACAGATAACAAAGCACGAAGAAAATGGTGAAAAAAATTTTAATATGTTTTAAAAATATGTAGACAAACTAAGCTAGGTTACTTGTGTCTTGCTTGTTAATAATTAACTAAATCCATCTTTTGAAAAAAATAGAAGAAAACAGATAACATAATCATTTAAAGGAATGCAAACCAAAACCAAACAAAAATACAACTGTTTGTCTCTCCACAACACTTACTCCACCCCAGCCTCATATTCCAAGTAATGAAATACCAGTGTGGTCCTTTCATTATGTACAAAGAGCTGGTGACTCCCTAAGCAAGATAAACAGACTAGACAGTTTGTGCTAAAGTAAACTTTTCTCTTTTATTTTATTCTACAAATAGAATTTAGTATTTGTTTTAAACTCAGCAAGTAAAGCAACTATCCTGCTTAGGAATTAGTTATACTTAAAAAAAAAAACACTCTAAGAAGAAATGCAACAATTGCTCAGATTTTCAATACTATTTTATTGCAACCGGATGAGTGTTTTCTAAATTGTGCATTACACCATAATATACAGGATTACAAACAAGATTACAGTACAGATCGATTCCAGTGGTACCAGTATCACATCTCAAACAGCACTTATTCTGGACTGCATTTTACATGCAATAGCTATTGTTCTAATTATGAATTAAATGGTTTGAATTTATTTAAGCTACTGTACTAATTGACTACAATAGATATAAAATCCCAACATCAACAACCTGATTAGATTTAGGCTCAGATTCATTACATGAATATATGACAAACCACCATTTGTGTGACTATGTATAAAATCATGCATTTATATTTTCTGGAAACATCAATAGCTTCAGATTCTCTGTAAAATCATGGAATGCGAAGGAGTAAAAGACTAAAAAGAAACAGTGCAAATTGTATGTGATAGTCAAGCAGCTTTTGATTTAAAGAAGGGTATGTTGGCATTTGTTTATAATATGTATATACAAGCTTGTGCAAGTAATGTATTGAATTGATATGTTTTGATAGGGAATACATCTGTTTTTATTCATCCTCAAGAATTATGGATCTGGTTATCATTTTAAGGAGAAGGAAAGACTTTAAAGTGAAATGAATTGCTCAAATTGTGCAATTATTTTTAACAATTAGAGAAGAAAGAAGTGCTAAGGCAACACAATAACTTTCTAAGCACTTTTCTGCTGGTTTAAATTAGTTAAATTATTTTGTATAAATTAGATATAATTCTACTTTTCTGATATGTATAAAAATTGATGAAGCTGCATGGTTTTAAAATAGGAAATCCACATTATAAAAAGTCATTAAAAATTCTGTACAAAATCACAACAAAATAATTCAGCATGGGAAAGGTAACAAGTAGTAAAATGCTGGTTGAAAAATATATATTTATATATATTTTAATTGGCCCATTACTAGTTTAAAAATTGCATAGATCCTAATTATTGCTTGTGATTTTGTTATCCCGATCAGATAATTAATATGTTCTGAATACAGCTGCACCAAATTTGTGGTGCATTTTTTTAACTTTACTGTATTTTTTTTTAAAATAGAAGAGCTATAGAAAATAATACATAAAGTGAACAGGAACTTTGATCCCCTGTTTCTACCAAAGGCAGTAACGACAATAAATACATATATCACTTGAAGCTTGGAGTATTTGCACTTTGCAGCAGTAGTACCCAAAGGGCTGCCTTTTGTAAACACGACAGTCACTGTAACCACAGTGGGTTCGTTTCCCAGGGACGGTGAACCTGACGTGCCTCTAATCGTGAAAGATGGCATTGAGCTGGGCACTCATGACTCGCTCATGATGTGAATGGCTATCGAAGGACATAATATTGTCTATAGGGATGTCACAGCGAGGGGCAGCGGCGCCCGAGAAGATTGATCCGTGGCTTTGGGCCCCTGCCAGGGTCGCTGCAGGATAGTGCATGGTAAAGGCATAATTTTTCTCAAACTCGGCGGACGGTTCGTGTTTGAAAGAGAAGTTGCCATTGATGCTGAGCGGCGGACTGAGGGGTCCGTCAAAGGAAGGGCTGGTGCAATCAGTCAGAGGGCTCTCAAAGAAGGGCTCGAGCGCTGCGCTGTAGGCATGCGGCGGCGGCTTGACGTGGAAGACATGGGAGCTGTCCATGGTGCCGTAGGGCGGGCTGGGCAGCCCCGGAGACTGGTAGGAGTAGGGGTGCACCGGGAAAGAAGCGCTGGCAGTCGGCAGGTGCGGAGGCATGTCCTGGTTCTGCTCAGGCAGAAAAGTCCGAGGATTGAGCTGCAGGCAGCCGGCAACCAGGTTGGTGGTGGGCTGGGATAAGCCCTTGCAGAGCGTCTGTACAAAGGAGACCAGGTCAGGGCTTTTGCCGGAACGCAGAATCTCCGACAGAGCCCAGATATAGTTTTTGGCCAAGCGCAGTGTCTCGATTTTGGACAGCTTCTGTGTCTTGGAGTAGCAGGGCACTACCTTGCGCAGGTTGTCCAGCGCCGCGTTCAGCCCATGCATGCGGTTCCGCTCCCGGGCGTTAGCTTTCATGCGTCTCAGCTTAAAACGCTCCAGGCGCGCCTTGGTCATCTTCTTCTTTTTGGGGCCGCGTCTCTTAGGCTTTTGATCATCGTCCTCCTCTTCCTCTTCTTCCTCCTCTTCCAGATCCTCCTCTTCTTCCTCCTCCTCTCCCCCGTTCCTCAGTGAGTCCTCTTCCGCGTTCATGGCTTCGAGATCGTCCTCCTTTTTGTCTGTCTCGTGCTCCTCGTCCTGAGAACTAAGACATTCGTCTGTCCAGCTCGGAGGACCCTGCGGCTGAGGCTCTCCCATCAGCCCACTCTCGCTGTACGATTTGGTCATGTTTAGGTTTCCTACATTCAACAGGGGAGAGGGGAAAACAGAAAAGGAGAAAAACGCTACATTCAAAAACTACATATGCCCTCAGCTTCTATCCACTAACCCTGTAGAAATGCATGTGAAGAGAATGATCAGCTGATTACAAAATGGATGCCCCTGAGGAAAAGTTAAATGCAGTTTTATAGTGGCCTGTGTGTGCCCTGCTGGTACGAAGGAGGCTGGACAGGGCTGGGAGGAGGGGAGACAGTATGTGTTATAAGTACACTTCCGGTGTATGTTTCCTTGTGATTAATTTAAGTGTGTTTATGGTGATTACCCGGTAGGATAATGTGTGTGAAAAGGCGTGTACATTTTGGCGACTTCATGTTTATTTGCATGTGTTCAAAGTCGCTTAGAACTCCACAAAAATGACGAGTTTGAAAATTGCAGTTGTTTCCATCTCTGTTCTGGCCTCTGGGTACTCAGCGATTAAAGTTGAAGAGCCATTACGTAATTTACTAACACTGGCAGTGATTTTTAAGAAGATTATACTGAATGGGGATTGAAAAGCAAATGCATGCGGAGGAAAAGTATTTTCCACCAAATTATTTCACCATCAACGAAACATTTGGAAACAAAAGTGGGCAGGGGTTTTCCATCCCACCCTTGCCTTTATTTTCTCGCCTCCCACCCCGCTGGCCCTCTGCTGAATTTCCACCTTGTATAAAAGCGCTTACTAGAGGGCCAGGGCTGGGGGCGCGGCGCAGAGCGCTCTTCCACGCGCCGGGGATCAGGTGCGGAAGGCTCCTCTCTAATAAACAGCCCATTGAAAGGGCCGCCCGCTCTTTATTGGGGCTTTTCAAAGTTCGCCTCAAACCTTCCTTTAAAAGATTGAGTAATTATAATGGTCAGCGATTGGCAATGGCGAAGTTGCCGCTTCTAATAAGGAAAATAAAAAGCCTTTAGTGAGACAACTGGATTTCTGGCACCTGCAGTGGCTGCTGGGGACTTGGCCGACTCTGGAACAGTAACAGGTAGCAGGAGTGGGTCTCTCTCCCTTTCTCCACATTTTTTCCCCCTCTCAATTAAACTACCTCTCAACTCGGTTTATTTTCCAGGGTGTGTATATTCAAAGTATCAATGCCCCTTTCATTCACTGAAGAAATAAGTTGGCGCTCCCAATGTGTATAAAATACATGTACACAAAATAAATCTTGGTAACGTGGGGTTTTTTCCCCCTTACTGGAGGAAGTGAAATAGTTAAGTAGTTACTTGCTTTCAGAACTTTGAAATCACCACTAGCAAATAATCACAGAGTTAGTGGGCGTTATATTTTTAAAAATCCAAAGACGCTCCTATATTTTCCCCCTTAAAAAAAAAAGTAAAACAATTTTTTTTTAATTAGAAAGCCCGCAGTGGGTATTTGAGTGATGCGAGTCAAACTGTATGCGTACTCGCCTGCAATTATGGAAAGGAATGCCTGTCTCAACACATACACGCGCTCACAAACGCACACATACAGAATATGTGTACATCTTCAATTGCTTCTTTTATTCCCAGCAAAAATGAAAGGATTGTAATTACCTGTAGTTGTTAGTAAGTCCTGAGCAGTGATGGTCTCATAACCCTGGGGCCTCCGGACGCCGTGCCTTCTGCGTGGGGCGAATTCCTCGTGTCCAGGCGGCGCGGGCGCTCAGGTTATATAGCCGAGTTGGTGATGCTGAGCGCGGGCGGGGCCAGGAGCAGAGCGGCGAGCAGGTTCCTGCGCTCCGCGTCTGCGCACGCGTCTGGGTTTTGCGCCCCCTTCCCTTCCGCCCTCCTCCTCCTCCCCCGCCCCCGTCCCCTCCCCCTCAGCCTTGCTCCTCTCCCACCCTCCTCCGACCCAGCTCCCCACTCCCCCACCCCTACCCCCGCCCCATCTCCTTCCTCCCCGGCATGCGCCATATGGTCCTCCCAGTCCAGCCAAGAGCCGGGAACCACGTGACCTGCCCATTTGTATGCCGCGGAGCGCTCCATTCCGGCCCCTTTGTGGCCAGAAGAAAGTGGCCCATCTGTCGCCAGTTAGAGACTCCGCGGACCTGTTTTTACCCGCAGGAGAGATTAACCCTTTCAGGCGGCACAAGGGGAGAAGGGGCGCGGGGGGGAAGGGGGAAAGGGGAAGGAGTTTGAGAGAAGGGAGCGGGAAAGCTAACACTGACTGGGTTTAGATCAGACTTAGTGACCGGCGCTAGCGCGGTAAGTAGGGCACAGGTGAAAGAGGCAGAAGCGAGAGACTTCTTTGGATTCCTCGCCCAGGCACTGGCTTCCCGGGCACTCCCTGCCCTCTCTGCGGTATCCATCCCTTGGTTTCTCCCCCTTGGTAGACACTTTGCTCATTGGCGCCAAAGGGTGGCTTCTCCCAATCTCCATCAGCCCCTTAAGCTAACATACACTATTTATTATACGTAAAAAGACGGCTTCATCTGTAAACGCAAGCGTGAAAGTAGTTCCTAACCTCTTTAACTGGATCCCCCACGCCCGGCCCCAACAGTGTAGAAAATTTCGTACCTGTCATTCTACTTCACCGTTACGTGGAACCCGGCGTATCCTGACCCTCAGCTACCCATATCCCTGGAGACTCCTCACTATGTCCGTACCCCTCTGGCCTGTGGTCCTTGTCCTCAGAGCGCGCTAGTCCTTGGCTTCTTTGGCCTCCGGAGCTCTCTTGCATGAAACCTAGAGGACTTCTCTGAAGCTCGGATTCTGCCTTTTAACCAAGGCCATTGGATCGATGTAAAGCGTGCCCTTACCCTGGTTCCCTAACACAGGCTGCCTTGCCCCCCTTAGTTCCCACTTTCAGACCTGTAAATGGAAACTTGGTTGAGACAAGTCTTAAAGGGAGGGTGCAAAGGGCCTGTGCTAAAGGGGTCTTCTTCACTCCTCTTCCTAGAAAGGTCATTAGCACAACTCTGGGAAGGGCTGATGGCCACAACTTCTCCAGACCTCAAAGACTCTGATGTGACCTCCACCTTGCAGGTCAAGCAAAAACCACAGAGCTTCCTGACTAACTCTGAAGGAGCCATATTTGTATTTAAATGGTGATCATTCACTCGTTCCCACCAAGGCATGTTCCAGAATGATAACACTTTTTAAAGTTGGCTCTATTGCTTCCCTGCCCCCTTTTCTCCACCAGATTCGCCTCTAATCCTCCATTAACTAACCCCTTATCCCCTCCCAGACCCGTGTCCCCTTACAATGAAAGCGTTGAACAACTAGAATTGCTCTAAAAGCCCCTTGAGTTTGAAAACAGTGTCAGGGGTGAGCGGTGCATCTGGGAACCGGAGGGGGGATACGGAACCGGAGGGGAAGAGAGTCCTAACGTGATAGCTGGTGTCTAGAAGGCTGCGATGCAGGCTTCCCGGTCCAGTGCAAATCTGGAAGAGGAATAAAGGGGTGTGAGACCCGACCCGTTGCCCAAAGTGTGGCATGAACCGTGCTGAGTTTCCAGGGCAGAACTGTACAGAGTTTCGGTTTTTGAGTTCACTCGTCGGTGTACAAACATCACAGAAGAGGATCAAAGAGTTCACCCAAGAGCCTAGTCTCAGTATTTACCCCTGTACAGTATATATCTTAAATGAAGGGTTAAAACTCGAGGGGCATCAGAGTAACAGCCTGCAGAGGCCGGTCCACAACTCGGAAGTCCCAGGACACGCGGCGCGTGGACCAAGTGCCGCCACTCTTCCGGCAGCTGCCCCTACGGCCTAGCCCACCGTGCCCACGGGGACGTAGAACTTGTGCCCTGGCTCTCATTTCTCAGTCTTAGGGGAGCTTCAGAGGAGATGTTGGGGGCCGGGTGGAAGAGGGTTCCAGCTGCCCCGAAGGCCTGGGGTGGCCTAGGGGATTCCCCCCCACCCCCGGAAGCGCAAACTTCCCCAGTTTGCGACACCCTGTGGAATACAGGAGATTCTTGGTGGAGCCAGATGTTCCTGGGCGGGGAAGGAAAGGAAACGCGGGGGGTTCGCCAGCCGAGATTCTAATGCGCATAGTGCGGGAATTACTACACTCGTTCCCGCCTTCTCCTCCTGATAAATTCACCCGAATCCCTCTGCTCATCGTTGGCCCAGGCCTGGGGATCATCTGTACAAAGAAAAGACCACTCCGGGTTGTTCCAGAGACCTAGCGAGGTTCGGTCTCACCCTGGCTCTCAGTGAGCTTCCGGGCCCTCAGCGCTCAGGTGGCGACCCGCCTGCGCGCCGGCAGTGTCTACCTCCAGCGCCTTCGTGGCTGAGACTGCCCGCGGGCCTCCCGGGAGGCTGCAGCCCGGTAGTCAGACCTGGAAGGGAAGAGTCCAGATTAGGCCTGGATTGAGATGCTTTTTGTTGGGAGGGGAAGGGGGCGAGGAATTGGGGCCAGAGGACGGTGGCAGCTGAAACGCCAGGAGTGGATGGACTGCCGGCACGGCGGGGCTCAGTACCGCGGATGGTCGCCACGGCACCACCCGGCCGCCTTATTTTCTTCTCCTTCTCTGGACTTTGTTTCGACGGTTGCACACTTTCCCCCTCCCGATTCCCTAAATTCTCTCCCTCTCCCTCTGTCCCCACCGCCCTTTAGCGGTACACCTTCTCCAGCTCCGGTCCCCACTGGGCGCCGCAGGCTGCTGCGCGGCACGCGAACCGCACGCGCGGGCAACAAAAGCCGCTTTCATGACTCACTGCCCTCGAGCAATGCCCCAAATCTGTCGCCCCCCGGGTCCCCGCTTCGAGCGCGCGGCGCAGGCCGGGCGGTCCCGGCCGTTACAGCGGCTGCCAGAGCGCCGGCGGGAAGGGGGTCGGCAGGAGGCGAGTGGCCCGGGGTGGGGAGAGGGGAGTGTGGCCTGCGCGGGGAGGGGGGGGAGGGGAAGAGGCGTGTGGCATCGCCGGTGGCGGGGAGAAGACGGGGGGAGGGAGGCGTGAGGCCGGGACTTAGGGGGTGGGAAGCGTGTAGCTGGCGGGGGAGGGTGGGTGGTGCGACGCATTCACAGGGCTAAGATAAAGAGCTGGGGCCGGGCCGGCGTCCCCGGCGGTGACCTGTTTCTCGGGGAAACAGATGCTCGCTCTTGCAAAGGGAGGTCTGCGTTCAGTGAAAGAATTAAGTATGGCCAGGGCGGCCCCACCGACCTCGAGCGGCGCCCGCGTCCTCTCTCCACCCCTCCCGGGAGAGGGGTATCCCGGCCTGGGCATGTTCGAGGGGCGGGAGGTGGTGGGGGCTGAGGGGCGAGCCAGGCCGTAGCGTGCTGGGTCCGCGGGAGGAGGACTGGAAGCCACACGTTCCTCATAGGCCGGGTAGTTCAGAAGCCCGTGGGAGGCCGGAGGGGGAGGTTGCGGGTTCTGCCCAGACCGCGGGCTCAGCGCGGAGTTTGCGCCCACGCCTCCAGGGAGGCCACTGGGCGCCCGGATCCTGGCCAGAGGCTGGAGCTGCCCGGACTCGACAGGCGGGCGGCGGGGGAGAGCCGGGAGCAAGAGACAAGCTATTAAAATGCCTCGCCGTCGCCCCGAGCGCAAAACCCGTCCTCCCCAAATCTCCTGGGCTTGCGGCATAATCTTAATTAAGATAATTGATTCATATTGCACCTGCGAGAACGGAAAAAAATTGATTCCAACCCCCAACCCCACAAATCGCTTAGAGCTATTGGATGGAGCACGACGCGGCTGTGATTTGGGGAGTGATTTAGCACCGGGTTTCCCCAACTCGGACTGCCTGGGCTCTTTTATTTATTATTTACGAGCTCCTAATCCCTCCGGGGAGTGGGTGGCTCCCCTCACGGCGCCTACAGACCTCGAGGGACTTCATCTTTGATTCCGGGTCAGAAATGAGGGGCTTTCCTTAAACTATCCCATCCAACACTCATAACAACAACGCAAAATCAACGCAGCTCCAAGCATTGGCAGGCGCGGGTCACTGACACGATTGTTCAAGGCCTCATAGCTTGGATATGAGCTATGTGTGTGACTGTGCTTAAGTGTACAAGTGTGTGTGAATCTGTGAGTATACACATGTATGAAAGACTGTGTATGAATGTATGAGCTCTATGAACGCGTGTGACTGTTAGTACGTGAATGTATAATTTGTGTCAGTGAGTGTGGATGTGTGTGTAATTTATGTGAGCGTAGGTGTGTGGGGTGTGAGTGTGCATGAGTGAGTATGTGTTTGTGGGAGTTCCTGCTCTCAGGTGAGGAGGGTAAACAGAGGGCTCACACCTGTTTCAGTTGGCTTGAGAAACAGCATGCGGTCTGAAGGGGACGGCAGCGCGCGCGTGGTAACTGACAAACGCCCGGTGTTTGCCAACATTTGCCTTAACAAAAATCAACAGGCCAACAAAAATCCCCGGTAGCTGTTGTTGCTGCTTGTGTGGAGAGCAGAGACACACCGACGGCACTTGAGCTTCTCCTGAACAATGGCTGCTGCAGTGGGTTGGGGGAGAAGATCGGGCAAGTTCCAGGTTTAGAGCCCCAGGCCGCTTGCAGGAGAAATGGCTTCCTCAAGGTATCAGCACCGTGGACAATTCCTACTGCCTTGGCCCTGGAATTTGCAGTATTAAGGTTCAGCAAAACGACTCCCCTTGCAGTGCCTTTCCGTTTCTCCTGTTCGCCTTCTTTCACAACACCACTGACTACCACATCCCGAACTTTTAATCAAAGAGCCCTGTTAATCTGCATTTAATTAGCCACCTTCTTTTCAGAATAGGTTTCCTGGAAAACTAGATATCCAGGTTTAGGGGTGGGGGAAAGCTTGAATTATAATTTGAGCTAGCGGGTCTGAAACAAAGAAATCATATATTGAATAACTTTCAGAAAGATAGTCATTGTTCTAATATTTGCACTTATTTAGCACACAGCATCAAAACCAAAATGAACTCTTATTTGTTGTCCACAGAAAATAAAATATGTAAAAGTGATTTTGCTTTTGTTTTATTGAGCATACATTTTATTGGTAATAGAAGTCTCTTTCCATCGCCATCATCCTGTCAACTCTCCAGTTGTTTCATATTATAAACAATTTCTATTACATTAATGGGAAAATAAGCCAACCAAAGTTAAATGGCACTATTTGCTCAGATTTGGTGAGCCACAGAATTATCTAAATCATACCAGATTTAGAATATTGCATTACCACACATGACATCCAAAATACCGGAAAAAGTCCCACAGAGAAGAGCAAGCACCCTTGGTAATTTAAACATCTTAGAAATATACACTATACACCTCCCCCAATTATTGATGTAATTTTCAAATATTATCAGCAATAGGAATCCTTATTAAATATTATTCAGACTTTGCTGAAATGGAAAATATAATTATTTTTAATTCAAAAATTTACCCCTAGAGGCTCATCCTTTTAAAATAAAATGTTTTCTTTCCTCTTTAACAAATACATTTTCACATGAATTATATATCTATAATTTGACCTTTTCTGTCTTTAACTAATCAAAGGGGGAAAATTCCAAATGTAGATCTCAGAGTTTGGCCCTGGTGGGCCTTTCCGCTTGAGTAGGCACTGAGATTAAAGGAGTTGAACTTCCTCTTTCACTGCTCTCTCCTTGCACTAATTGCTTATGCAAAAAATGCAGATTTGTATTAATTAGTAACTCCACTGATTAGTTCTGTGGTATTTTCACATAATAAATCATGCTGCAGACATGAATTTTGGCACATCACCCAGTAGAGGCTCAGGCTGCAATACGGATTTCATATTAAAATAAAATCTCTAACTAAATCTACCTTTCTGATGCAGGTACCATGAGCAGCCACCTGCTGGGAGCACCTGCCATGGGAAATTACTTTCACTCAGTGACAAGCCACTTTTGGGGCCCAAATAGGACAATCTGATTATGAGGTTAGGCTCTAATAATAAATAAACAAATAAATAGTTAAACACAAATGTGCCTAAACTCTAGACGTTTTGCAGACAATGATGTTGTAACAGCGGATCTACTCATGATGGGACCAGATTTTAAAAACAACTTCCCAGGTTATGGATAAATACCTCAGTCTATTTTCCTCCTGTGAGGTGTTTGCTCCTTTGTGAGATGGCCTGATAGTCTGAGACTCTTTCATCACTCATCCTCATTGACTCATCTTCTCCCTAGGCAGGCAAGCTAGTTCAGGAAGAAAAAGAGGGACCAGAAAAGCATCAGGGGGACAGGTATGAATGCCAAGAGCCTTCTCGAAGGGAATTGGCCACCCCTGCAATCCTAGCATATGGTAAGAAGCTGTGAGGTCAGACACCCACAGTTGCCTGATATGAGACAAATTCTCCACTCCCCATTGGTAACTATATGAGCTTCTACACAACTTCTTTTCTGTTCCTTGAAAACTGTTTAATTTGATGAGGCAGATTACAGTCAATATTGCCAAGATTATAAATTAGACCCAGGTGTCTTCTGTGCTCCCCACCAACCCTTTACATTCCCTTGTTTTCTTGCCATTGGTGATACCTTTCCAAGTCCCCTCAGGTGTTCTTGGCACATTTATTCTCTTTCCTGGTCCATGCCTACTGCTGAAAAATATCCATAAGTTCATGCTTCTTAAGAACTTAAGAGAGAAATGATTAATCTGATGTCCCTACCTGGAGGGCTTGCAAAGTCACGGGGCACAAAGAAAAAGGAATGAGTGCTTAATGCTGGCATTCAGAGATGAATAAAGGCTAAGGGTGGTGTATTCTGGATGGAGGCTGGGGCAACGTGCTCTGCTGCAGCTGTGCTTTGCAGGTTGCAGTCTCTCTGCCTACCATCATGACGGGTCCTGAGGCAGCAGCATATGTGGCCGGGGCTGAGGAGGGTGCAGCCTCTTGGGAGACGCTCTCTCTAACCATCATTTACTGAACCTTTTGATGCTTTGTTGGTGAAAGAAAAGGTCTGCATTTTGTGATCTTCATTTATCTTAGATGTGAATAACTTTTTTTAAGGAACAAAGAAAAAATTCAGGAGAGCAGATATAATTTAAAGCAGCCCTCTATTAAGTCAAATATACCTTTTTTCTCCTTTGAATTCACTCCTGAATCCCACTTCATATGGCTTGACATGGACAAGATTCATCATCTCTGATGGGAAAACAATCCTATACTTTTCACATTGGTCCACAATGCTGGGGTGTAGAGGCTAAGTAGAGAGCCAGGGCCGGGCATAAGCAAAGGCTCTAAAGTTGCTTCTGTTTGCTATTGGAGAGCTTGTCTCCTCATTCCCTTCCTTTCAGAAACTGCCTGCTTCACTGAGTAATAAAGGTATCCATCAAATCTATATTGAGGGCTACTGTGTGCCGGGCACTGTGCTGCTAGTACCAGTCATACAGGGGTAAATAGAAACAGACATCGGTCTCTGCTTTCTCAAAACTTTCTATCTAGTGAAAGAGAGAGACTTTAATAAGATTCACTCACAAGTGACTATACACCCATCTGACTTGAGATAAGTACAGGAAAGGAAAACAAACCCCACCAATCCGTAAAAGCTGAGGACAAAGGAACCTGGCAAAGACTGAGGTGGGAGGACTCCCAAGGAAGTGGAGTTCTAAGGTAATGAGAAGGGTGTTACCCAGTGAAGGGGGCTGACCTGGGTGAGAGTCTTCCAGGCAGTGGGAAGAATATATGTAAAAGCCCTGAGCAAGAGAAGTGTGGAAAGTTTAAGAACCTGAAAACATCCAGCGTAGCACTAAGAAGAAGGAGGATAATGGTAAGAGGTGAGGTAACAAGAAGGAAGACAGGATCCAGAACCTGCTTCCCACTGAGGAGCTTTCAGCTGTTGGGAGGAGCGTGAACAAGACATGAGTAAGATTTGTACTTTTAGAAGATTGTTTTAACCACAGTATAGGAATCTGATTGCAGAGTGGATGAGTTGGGTAAAGGAAGGCTGTTGCAGTTTTCCTAACAAGAGAAGATGGTGCTTGGATTAGGCTGGTTACAGAGGAGATGAACAAAGTTAGAGAACATAGTTCAAGATATTTAGAAAGACTGAAATTAAAGCCTAGTTTCACACAAATTACCCAAAGGCCATCAAAAAGACATGATTCTTTAAAACCTTGGATCAATGTTATTGATTTCCTCAGGAGTAACAGGAATTTAATTTAAATCAACAAGGACTTGTTAACCCATAAAATAACTACAATCTAAAAGTATTGTCTACTTTGCAAAGCAGGTACTAGAACAATAGCACACATTTATTGAGCACTTAAGACATTCCAGGTGCACTGAGTTAACACCTATGATAATTCTCACTTGACAGTTGAGGGAAATTAGGCTTATGCAGGTCAGGTAATATGCCCAATGTCATCTAGCTAATTAATGGCAGAACTGGAAGCCAAACTTAGGTCTACTTGACTCCAAAGCTTGAGTCTTCATACTATGTTGTACAGGAAAAGGATATGACCAATATTTGTTTACAAATTATGTTTTATAAAATCACACTTTAATTTTGTTTCAAAGGAATTGTTTTAAGCTCAATGTTTAGTAGTTCAATTACTCTAAAAATAACATTAATAAATACAACTGTAATATAAATTGCTGAGTCTTTCTGGAAATAAGAATGGGAGAATAGTAACCAATAATTTAGTAAGTTAAATCCATCCAAGTTTTGCAGTAGACTAATTTAATTGATGAGAAGCAATCAGGTTGGAGGAAATGATGCAGATAAATTATTCCACATCACAGAAATAAGCTTTCTTATAAAAAGCTCACTATTCAAGAATTACACTAAAGTGTGTTCTTCTTGAATGGTTCAAATTGTTTTGGCTCTGGACATATGTAGTTCAAAATAAGCAATCCTTATTGAGCATGATCCTACATTAGCCTTTGATAAAGAATTGAAGATTTTTGTTTTCATTTGGAAAAACTGTCATATTTAATTATAACTCAGCAGTTATTCCTTGGCATATTCATTGCCTAAACACTTATAAAGGAGTGTATTTTCACATGGAGATGGGGAGAGGGCAAAGTGAAAGGTTGGTATCTCTTATTAATATAATTAAATTATTGCCAGGGGAGGGATGGACTGGAAGTTTGGGACTAGCAGATGTAAACTATTATTTATAGAATGGATAAACAACAAAGTCCTTTTGTATAGCACAGGGAACTATATTCAATATCCTGTAATAAACCATAATGGAAAAGAAAAAAAAATTATTGCTGATCTTCTTAGCTTCTAAACATGGGGAGATTCCAATTGTCGACAATACATGCATTTAAATCTGGGTAATAAACAAGTAGATGCATCAATTGCATAATTTAAAAGCAAAAAAATAAAGTTTACTTTTCCTTCTCTGAAGAAAGTCATTGTCAGAGAGGAGACAACATGGCAGAGTAGAAGGATTTGAGCTCACCTCCTCTCACAAAAACACCAATCACAACTGACTGCTGAACAACTATTGACAGGAAAGACTGGAATCTGCCAAAAAAAGATATTCTACATCCAAAGACAAAAAAGAAGCCACAACAAGATGGTAGGGGGGGCGCTTTCACGATATAATAAAATCCCACATCGACTGGGTAGGTGACCCACAAACTGGAAAATAATTATATCACAGGGCTTCCCCCACAGGAGTGAGAGTTCTGAGCCCCACATCAGGGTCCCCAGCCTAGGGATCTGGCATTGGGAGGAGGAGCCCCCAGAGCATTTGGCTTTGAAGGCCAGTGGGACTTGAGTGCAGGAGCTCCACAGGACTGGAGGAAAGAGAGACTCCACTCTTGGAGGACATGCACAAGGTTTCACAATCTACCAGGGCAAAGCAATGACTCTATAGGAGCCTGAGCCAGACCTCCCTGTGGGTCTTGGAGGGTTTCCTGGGGAGGCAGGGGTTGGCTGTGGCTCACTGTGGGGAAAAGACACTGGTGGTGGAGGTCCAAGGGAATATCCAACAGTGTGAGCTCTCCCAGAGGTCACCATTTTGGCACTGAGACCTGGCCCCACCTGACAGCCTGCAGGCTCAAATGCTGGGACACCTCAGGCCAAACAACCAACAGAGTGGGAACACAGCCCCACCCATTAGCAGAGAGGCTGCCTAAAGTCATCCTGAGTGCACAGCTGCCTCTAAACACACCGCTTGACATGGCCTTGCCCACCAGAAGGACAAGACCCAGACTCACCAGTGGGCAGGCACCAGTCCCTCCCACCACAAAGCCTGCACAAGCCCCTGGACCAACCTCACCCACCAGGGGGAAGACACCAGAAGCAAGAAGAACTACAAACATGCAGCCTGAGAAACAGAGATCACAGACACAGAAAGTTAGACAAAATGAGATGGCAGAGAAATATTTCCAGATGAAGGAACAAGATAAAACCCCAGAAAAACAACTATGTGAAGTGGAGATAGGCAATCTACCTAAAAAAGAATTCAGAGTAATGATAGTAAAGATGACCCAAGATCTCAGAAAAAGAACGGATGCATAGACTGAGAAGATACAAGAAATACTTAACAAAGAGCTAGAAGATTTAAAGAACAAACAGAGATGAACAATACGATAACTGAAATGAAAAATGCACTAGAAGGAATCAATAGCAGATTAAATGAGGCAGAAGAATGAATACTTGAGCTGGAATACAGAATGGTGGAAATCACTACTGCAGAACAGAATAAACAGAAAAGAATGAAAAGAAATAGGACAGTCTAAGAGACCTCTGGGACAACATTAAATGCACCAACATTTGCATTATAGGGGTCCCACAAGGAGAAGAGAGACAGAAAGGACCTGAGAAAATACTTGAAGAGATAACAGCCAAAAACTAACATGGGAAAGGAAATACTCACTCAAGTCCAGGAAGCACAGAGAGTCCCATACAGGAAAAACCCAAGGAGGAACATGCCAAGAAACATATTAATCAAACTGATAAAAATTAAAGACAAAGAGAAAATATTAAAAGCAACAAGGGAAAAGCAACAAATGGCATACAAGGGAATCCCATAAGGTTATCAGCTGATTTTTTTAGCAGAAACTCTGCAAGCCAGGAGGGAGTGGCATGATATATTTAAAATGATGAAAGGGAAAAACCTACAACCAAGAATACTCTACCCAGCAAGGCTCTCATTCAGATTTGATGGAGAAATCAAAAGCTCTACAGGCAAGCAAAAGCTAAGAGAATTCAGCACCACCAAACCAGCTTTACAGCAAGTGCTAAAGAAGTTCCCTAGGTGTAAAAGAAAAGGCCACAACTAGAAACAAGAAAATTATGAATGGGAAAGCTCACCAGTAAAGGTAGGAAATCATCCACACACAAAAATGATATCACAACCAGCAATCATGAGAAGAGGAGAGTACAAATGCAGGATACTGGAAACACATTGGAAATTAAGAGACCAGCAACTTAAAACAATCTCTTATATATATAGACTGCTACATCAAAACCTCATGGTAACTGCAAACCAAAAATCTACAATAGATATGCAAAAAAAATGAAGAAAATCATTGTCAGTTTTATGGAAACCATGTTGTAAAAGCTGTCTATTTCAGAAAGCACACTGAATGTGGTCTTCAGGAATATATGGTACATTAAATGCCAGTATTCTTTAGTTCTACATGCACACACATAGGCCCAGTAATATACTCTATCCACTAGCCTTCCCCCACACATATGTGTATGTCTCATCTTGTAATCTTTTTCCCACTTATCCACTGGTCAGTAAAGGCTTGCCTTCCCTCAATTCAAGTATACCTTCTCTGGCTATTCTTGAGTGAATAAACCACAAGTTTAGAAAAAGTTTTGTCTATTTACAATACCTAGGCTATGGGAACTTACTGGGTTTTTTTTTACATTCATAATTGAACTGACAAATAATCTTATTTCTTTTTCAATGCAATGAATGGAATTTTTCACTGACAATAACCAGATATGTGACATGAATATTTTTCTATTTGAAGATTATAAACCTATGTTTATAAATATTTTAAAAATGAGTTTTAACAATTGGATTTTGACAGTTGTGCCTTCTTTGATTTATTTTTTATTATATGAGTATCTACAAACCACTGTACTAAACCATCAACATTAGTACACAGGAGAGTCCTAGAAACTACTAATTTTGAAGCATTGTGATCTGAGCTATACCAAAGACCATGAAAAAAGAGAGTCCTGACAAATCTAGCCCAGATCAGCAGAAGCATTCAGCTGACCCACAGAGACATGAGAAATAATAAATGTTACTTTGACACTAAATTTTGGGGTGGTTTGACATGCAGTAATAGCTAAACGATATACTGCTATGAAAAAATGCAATTTTCTCCAGGTTGCTTAGGGACTTAGATGTTGTAATTAACCAAAAAATACCTGTTCAAGTGAGATATCAATATCCTACACTTATAAGTGTTTCAAGAATTTTAAGACTGTAACTACACTTGCTAGTAAGCATTAAACCCATGTTTATGTGCTAGGGATTGTGCTGAATAATATAAAAAAGTTCTGTCATTTAATCATCAAAACAGCTCTATGAATATGCATTATTATTTTCTTTATTATTGACATTCTATAGACGAGGAAAGAGAGAAGGTAAGTAACTTGTTCCTAATTACACATCCAGAAAGGGGTGGAATCTTTCACTTTTATTCAGATTACCTGACTACCAATTTGATTAAGAATGAAGAATAGCAAATACTTGGGGAAACGCTGTGGCCCACCATGTTCTGGGTGCACCTTCCTTTTCAGCAAGATGATCCTCTCAATTCTACACTGTTTTAGGCAGCCATGCACAATCATAATGCACTTTCTACCTGTAGCAGATACTATGGATTGCTTTACTCAGCACCCAACTCATTCCCTTCTTGTAAGCTTTTCTAGAGGGAAAAGCCTGGAAATTACCACAAAGGAATAAATTTACAGTGTTTTCTATATGCCCTAGATGTGGTACATGTTTTGCTAGTCAGATGCATTAGGTTTTTATTTGGAACCAAGTTACAAGGAGGAGTCAGAAGACAGGGGCAAAATTCGGCTGGCAAAAATTCTGGTGCAAGCTACTGAAGCCAGCAGATGTGGGGATAACTTTCTGATTTGTCAATTTCCTGACTCTAGAAAGGCAGTAGTTTTCTTAATAGCCTACCTCTATGATATAGTTTTTGATATCACACCTGGAATCTCAGGCCAGAGTCTGTTTCTTCAGGCCTCCTAACATTTCTGTGAGTTGTCTATACCCATCACGAAACCCATTTGTACAGATTCCAGCTAGAGTTGATTATACTGTCTGTAATTAAGAACTCCTTCCTGTTTGGTAATTGGTACCAGAAGGGTTTGTGGGCAACAGAACCTGAAGAAAATGGAAATAAGTGATCAGTTGATTTTTTTAAAACTATGATTGTGTTAAAGCTATTAAAGGAGGAGATGACAGTAATCCATGACACCCAGCCATGGATTAGTTGATTATAACCTATCACCTGTGGTCACCTGGAATGAAGTACCACACTGACTGGCTGCTGCAATGGACCATTATGGGAGCACAGGAATATAAGGTGGGCTGTCTGCCACGAGCTACACTGAGTAACTTCAGGAAAGAACATAACTCACACAAGACACAGTCAAGAAGCTAAGGAATTTCTGATATCTCTAAAAAAATTCCTATCACTTATAACTACAGAATTGATATAGCCAGATATCACACAGAGGTTGCTAAATTACAAGGTTGCTCAGAATGTGGTCCCTGGATCAGCAGCATCAGCAACAGCTGGGAACTTGTTGGAAAAGGAGATTCTTGGGCCTTATCCTAGAAATATAAAAACAGAAAACTGGGAATGGGGCCTGGAAATCTAAGAAGCCCTCCATGTGATTCTGATGCATAATAACTTTTGAGAACAATTAAAGGTTCCCAATACTCCACCAAAACCACCTGCAGAGCTCTTTTGTAAAGGAGCAAAACAGAATTATAATGGCAACATTTGGGAGAATTTAGATGGCTCCAAGGACTCTAAATACTCAAACTACACTGAGATCCTCCTTGGCCAACTTATGTCCAACTTATAGCACCTCCTCCTGCCATATCCAGCGAGGCTGGTCTGGGTTTACTTGAAGGTTTGCCTGAACTACTCAACTCGCAACAAATGGAAATTCTCTTCATGCTCCATTCCTCCCACTTGTCACTGCTTCCAGCTATGACTGGTGTCAGACCCCAGCAGGGCTCCGTTGAGGCAAGAGCAATGCCATTCTCAGGAGAAGGCTAGTAAATAATTGCAAGGGTTTTGCTCATTATTTCCCTAAATAAGGGGCAAATGCATAGAAATAAATCCTGAACATACTAGTCTAGGCAAGATAGAATATTACCTTAGATCAGGCTGGATTTATGGATACTGTTATAATTATTAATAATTTTTAATTCAAATTGCTGCTGAAGCCCCTGGGGAGAGTTCTCATTGTTTGCTCCAAGGTTGACTAAAATGTACATTCAAAAATGATCTACAGGGCTTCCCTGGTGGCGCAGTGGTTGAGAGTCCGCCTGCCGATGCAGGGGACACAGGTTCATGCCCCGATCCGGGAAGATCCCACATGCCGCGGAGCGGCTAGGCCCGTGAGCCATGCTGCTGAGCCTGCGCGTCCGGAGCCTGTGCTCCGCAACGGGAGAGGCCACAACAGTGAGAGGGCCGCGTACTGCAAAAAAAAAAAAAAAAAAAAAAAAGGATCTACATAGCATGAAGC
This sequence comes from Delphinapterus leucas, assembly GCF_059928025.1. Classification (NCBI taxonomy): domain Eukaryota; kingdom Metazoa; phylum Chordata; class Mammalia; order Artiodactyla; family Monodontidae; genus Delphinapterus; species Delphinapterus leucas. The sequence goes on along the minus strand of NC_143136.1, from coordinate 51,860,517 downwards.
TGAAATACACAAAAATTCTTGATGTGATATATATAGAAAAATCAATCTCAAGTTTTAAGCAGAAAAAGAATGAATTCATTATGTGCAACATTCTTGCTCACCTCCTGACTATGCCTACCTATGACTAACATGTGTGCATTGCTTTGGGATCAACAGCATCTTCAAAAAAATCTTCTTTCCAGGCTGGGAAGGAAGGAGGGGGATGTTACTTTTGGAACTGGGATTCCTGACAATGTTTGTGATCATGGGTTTCTAGGGTGACAGGCCATGGAACATCATATAAGAATCAGAGGCAAAGTAGAATTCTTACCATAATGTAAAATTCTAGCAGCAGAGTTAGAGTGGTGGTAGGGGTGATTTAAAAGAGAAATCTGGGGTAGTAGCTTAACCTTTCAGGGGATTCCAAGGAATGAATTAGAGCAAAATGATAATAACACATGAGTGATAAAACCCATTGGTGGCATAACACAAGTCACAATGATGTCATCATGGCTGCTCACCCGATTCCCAAACTTGAGTCTGTCCTAAACCCACAGTTCTTTGTATATAGAGGAAGCCAGCCAACCTTGAAGAAAGACCTTGTGGTATCACAAGCATATCCCATAAATCTTTCTCTCAGTCTCCTTCAAGAGTAGCTTTGACTATTTACCAAGGTAACTGTGCAGCTGTAAAAGGAAAATAGCTGGATCTTTCAGGAATTATTGGCCCCTGACTCTAAAGTAACACAGTCCAGGATGTCACAATTATATACCCAGCAGAATAGGGACATATTAAACCGAGAAGACAATTGAATTTTGGGGTCTAATTCTGCTACAGTGGTACCCGTGGGTCTGCAAACCCATACTGTGGTTGTTCCCACATTTTCTGCTTATAGAGGTGACTGAATGTCCATGTTGTCTCCCTGATGCCCCAAGTGAGAGTTATTATGCAACAAAGGGCTCAACAAAACATCTTGAGCTTCCTGTCCTTATCCAAAGTAAAGGTGCACGCTGGGGGAGTTGCAGAGATTAGTCCAGCATCACAGGTTTGAAATGTGTAAGGTGTTGTGGCAGCAGCTACTACTTGTCCCCCAGTGGCTGTGCTCCCCTTTTCTCTCATAGAAGTAATATCTCTAAATTTTAACTAGGAAAATAGCCACTCAGAAAACAGGTTACATTTTCCTGCCATACATATTGAACCTAGGTACAATCTGACTAAGTTTGGGCCAATGGGATGTGAATGAGAATGATGAGAGCAATTCCTGGATCTTGCCTTTATAATGAAGTGATGTGTCTACCCCTTTCTCCTTTTCCCCTTTGTGCCAGCTGAAATGCGCACCAAGATACCACCTGAGTGACAGTGTAAGAACAAGATAGGAGTTAGGTCAGGGATAGTACCACTATGCCAGCTCTAGTCTGGTTATACCAGGACTTTCATTTAGTGAGAAATAAATTTTCATCTTGTTTGTGCCTGTATCATTCTGGATCTCTTTCCAGCAAACGAACTCATATGCTTACAAACACAGGTAGTGATTCCTGTCATATCCCCATAAAAAACAGCAGCAGCAACAACAACGAAACCTTTCTTTGGTTTGTGCAGATGACCGCTGGGTCTTGGAGAATGTCAGTGGATTACTGTAAATTTAAACAAGTGATGATTTTAAATGCAGGTGCTATTCAATATGATCTCTTTAGTTGAGTAAGTCAACACAACCCTGCTACCTGGCATTCAGCTTTGTTCTCACAAGTGTCTTCTTTTTTTCTTCACCACAATAAGCAGAGAGCACCCAAAGGAGCTTGCTTTGACACATTCTATTTCAGGTGTATGCAATAATTTAGCCTTCAAGGATTTGATCGTCTCACCCTTCTATAGAACATCATGCTGGTCCACTACATCAATGGTGTCATGCTGATAGATGTTGAATGTAGGAAGTGACAGACTCTAGATGCATTGAAGAGATTTATGCATGCCAGAGGATGGGAAGTATATCCAAGAAAAATTTAGGAGCCCGACACCTCAGTGAAGCTTCTGGGGGTCCAGTGAAGTGGAGCACACTAAGATACTTCTTTCAAAGTGAAACGCCATTTGCTTCACTTTGCACCACCTACCACAAGATTATTATGAAGATTGTTTATCCCAAAAGTATTGAATTGGATTAAATAAATTTAATTGAAGAGAAAGGGAAGGTAAATAAAATCAGGGTTCTGATCCATATTGAATCAACTTTGGAAATGTTTTGGGTGGTTATAAACAGCTTGGACAAATGAGATATGTGAGAGACCTTATGCTCTGCATAGTTTAAATTAATTGCATACAGTATGGGATAAGAAAGCCATCAGTCACTTGCAGTATGAAGAAAATTTATCATTTGCCTAGTTAGAAGGTAACTTTATCAAATGTAGGATATGGAAGTCAAAGATGCAAGGAGGAAATGTGCTTGGTGAAATGAAATGAGAAACTAGACAAGCAAACTGAGAAGAAATATGAATATATAAGCTTTTTTTAAAAAAAGAACTGAAAGAACCCTCACACTTTGCTTGGAAGATAAAATGGTGGAAATGGTCTGGTGGTTTCTCAAGAAGTTAGAGTTATCATATGGCCCAGCAATTCTATTCCTAGGTATATCCCCAGGAAAATTGAAAACATATGTTCACACAAAAACTTTTACACAAATGTTAGTCACAACATTACTCATAATACCCCAAAGGTAGAAACAACTCAAATTTCCATCACCTGATGAATGGATGAATAAATATGGTATGTTCACACAACAGAGTATTATTCAACCACAAAAAGTAATAGGTACTGATAGATGCTACAACATGGAAAAACCTTGAAGGTATTACGATAGAAATCATATGCAAAAGGGCATATGCTGTATAATTCCACTTATATAAAATGTCCAGAATAGGTACATCCATAGAGACATAAAGTAGATTCCAGGGGTTGGAAAGAGGAGAGAATGGGAAGTGATTGCTAATGGGTATAGGGTTTATTTTTGGCGTGATAAGAATATTTAAGAATTAGATAATGACGATGGTTGCACAACTTTGTGAATATACTAAAAACTACTGAATTGTACACTTTAAAATGGTGAATTTTATGGGATGAAAGTTTTATCTCAATTTAAAGAAGAAGTGGCAAATGCGATTGCAATCTCTTTTCTTGCCTTGTGTGATATCACGTGCTTCTGGTTTTCCCACTACTTCTTTGGCCACTCTTTATAAGTTATTGTGCATGTTTCTCTTCTTTTGCCATCCATTAAATATTGGTTTTTCTCAGGGTTCTCTCCTAGGCTTTCTTCCTTTCTTCCGTTTCCTCCTTATACAATCTCTGTTGGGTAGTAAGGAAGTCATTGCTTTGAAGAGTTTGACATGCACCAATGTCATTGACCACGATTTAGTTAAATAACCCAGTCTCCCAATAACATGCTTCAGATTTCAGTTACACAGTATATTAACTGTGAGTAATTGCATAAAATATAAACTTCACGGCTAGCTCCACAAATCCCTACGTAAATAACAGACGTGCTTCATAATCAGTGACCAACCACATCACTTCTTTCAAAGTCTGTTGGTGATTGCCATTGTACATCAGTTATTCAGTTCATGCACAGAGAGCAAAGCCTGTAGTTGGGTTGTCTCCTTGTCTCTCGGTGATAAACTCGTATGACATTTAACAAAAATGCATAATAGAAAAAAATGAAAGTTCAGCAAAGAAATTAAAAGTGATAATGCAGAAGTGAAATTGGGTGTGATTAGATTTGAAAATGGAGACAGCAGAATAAAGCCAGGATGAGACCTGGGCTGCACGGAGCCACTGAATGAACAATACTGAAAAAGTCTGATAAATCAAAAACAAGGTAAAGTGGCTTCAATATTGTTTAGTTTAAGTTGCCTTCAGAACAAGAAGCCGCTAATGGTGGAAAGAGAGAATTTACTTCTACTTTGGATTGAAGACTGTAATGAAAATATCCAATCAGTTTAACTAGCATTTAGGCCAAACATTAAATTTGGGTGCTGCGTTGAAAAAAACAGTAATTACAAGAAGACTGAAGAAGAACCTTTTACTGACAGTAAAGGCTGATTTCATTGTTTCAGAAATTGGCATGATTTTGCAGAATTCGAACTGAAGGCAAATGAAGTTACAAGAGAAATAGCTGATTGTGGGAATGTTGAGCCTGTCACTGTTCCAGAGACTCTAGACATGCAGCCACAGAAATTTCATAAAGGGAACATACTAATATAAATGAGGAAAGTGGCTGTTGACAAAAAGAATGATGTCCCAGAGGAAGTGACACTGGCAAAAAAAAAAACCCCAAAAACCTTCATATTAAAGGAAGTCATGGGGACATTTCACAGCACTGAAAGTGCAAAAGACAAAATGTTGGAAGCTGATCCAAACTTAGTAAGGAGTATGATAATTTGCCAAGGCATAGAAAAGATGCTCACTCTGTATCTTCTTTTAAAATTAATTAATTAATTAATTTTTATTTTTGGCTGCGTTGGGTCTTCGTTGCTGCATGTGGGCTTTCTCTAGTTGCAGCGAGTGGGGGCTACTCTTCGTTGCGGTGCACAGGCTTCTCATTACGGTGGCCTCTCTTGTTGTGGAGCACAGACTGTAGGCATGCAGGCTTCAGTAGTTGCAGCACGCGGGCTCAGTAGTTGTGGCTCGCGGGCTCTATAGAGAACAGGCTCAGTAGTTGTGGCACACGGGCTTAGTTGCTCAGTGGCATGTGGGATCTTCCAGGACCAGGGATGGAACCCGTGTCCCCTGCACTGGCAGGTGGATTCTTAACCACTGCGCCACCAGGGAAGTCCCTCACTCTGTATCTTAAGTTATATGATAAGAAGGCAAAGGCTATTTAAACTCCTTTTGATAAGTTTTGTACAAAGAAATAAAACACTTAAATTCTCAATATTTCTAATGTTTTAAATTTTCATGTACTAAATATTATAAAACTAATTTTTTTCAATTCCCCCAAATAGAGTTTTTAACGTTTTGATTAAAACATTTTAAAGGTCACAGACCAATTGTAATTCTTCCTATTGATTATTAAGATCACTGCATGGTTTTAGCTTGCAAAGTTATTTTTATGGTCCTGAACTACCATGTAAAGCGAGGACTGCCTGTATTCATTATGACACAGATACCGAAAACTCAACTCAATCTAGCTTAAGGGAAAAGAGGCATTGTTTTTTAGCTCACATTTTGAAATGTCCAGGGTAGGTCTTATTTCAGCCATGGCTGGATTCATGGCTGAAATGACATAAAAAGAGCTCAGCTTTTCTTCACCTCAAATCTACGTGTTGGTTTTCTTCTCAGGCTCTATGTGATGACCTCCAGTGGCTGTCACTCTCATGGTAGCAAGATGGCTGCTAGCTCTAGTTTCTTATTTTTCCAGGTTCTAGTCCAATGGGATCAAACAGAATAGGCCTTCTTTATCAGTAGCTCCTGTACAAGTTTTTAGGTTCTCACTTATTTTACTAGCTTAGGCTGCCACTCCTATACCCCAATCACTGTGGCCAAGAGTATGAGATCTTCTACTTGACTTAGATCTGGGTCTCCTATTCTATCCTTGGGGCCAGAGAGGGACCCCTACTCAAATCACACAGACTGTTGGTGAGGAAGTGCAAAATACTCAAAAGAAAACCAAACGTGTTGGCAGACAACATAAATGTGCAGGGCGTACTCCTTGGACACCATCCACTCCTACAGCTTTCATTATCCTCCATTTGCGAGTGGCTCTAAGATCTGTCTCCAGAAATTATGACCTATATTCCCAACTCCTTGCTAGACAGTTCCCCTTGGGTTCATTGCAACCAACTGAAAATCCATGTATCTGAAGCACCCTGCCCCTGGCATTTAAGTACATTTCTATTGTTGTGCAACCATCACCACAATCAATCTCCAGAACTCTTCTCATCTTGCAAAACTGAAATTCCACACACATTTAACAACACCTCTGTATTCTCCCCACCCTGCCCCTGGCAACCACCATTCTACATTCTGTCTCTATGATTTTGACTACTCAAGATGCCTCCTGTGAGTGGAATCATATAGTATTTGTCTTTTTGTGATTGGTTTATTTCACTGAGCATAATGTCCTCAAGTTTCATCCATGCTGTAGCATGTGTTAGAATTTCCTTCCTTTTTAAGACCTAATAATATTCCACTGTAGATCTATCACATTTTGCTTATCCACTCTTCCATCAGTGGATGAGCAACTTGGGTTGCTTCCATATTTTACCTTTTGTGAATAATGCTGCTATTAACACGAGTGCACAAATAGCTCTTCGAGAGCTGCTTTCCATACTTTGGGGTATATGCTTCTAATTTAATTTTTCATGAACTTCCATACCTCTCCCATAGTGGTGGCACCAAGTTACATTCCTACCAACAAAGCACAAGGGTGCCAACTTTTCCAGCTCCTCACCAACACTTGTTATTTTCTGTTTTTTGATAGTAGCCATCCTGATGGGCATGAGGTGCCAGCCTGGTTTCTGTCTTCTAAACTTTTTTCATACTGTAGCCAGAATGACCTTTAATAAGCATATGGTGATCATGTCACTACCCTGTTTAAATCCTTCAGTGGCTCCTCCTTGCCTTCTGGACAGTCTGGCCCCCTTCACATGTGTCACACAACCTCTCATGATTTCCTCCCTTGCTTACTTGTCTAGCCTCCCTCTCAGCTGCTCCCTTTTCCACGTCTTCCCTTCTAACGCATTTCCCACTTGTTACACACACATGTACACTCTACATTTGTCACTCTGAAATATGCTCAGGTCTGTGAAAATGCTACATTTCCCCTCATCCAGCACCATTTCTCCTGTCAGATGCTCTTTCCTCTTTATCACCTACTAGCTCCTTCTTATCCTCGAGATCTCAGGACAGCATATTCTCCAGGAAAATCCCCTTCATAAATTCCGTCTGCCCAAGCTATGTCAGCACCCCTACTATGTGCTCCCAGAGCACTCTATTCTTGCCCTAACATAGCATTTCATCACATTCTATAATTGTCCGCTTACTCATATTTTTCTCTGGTCCTGTGCTGTCCAATATGGGGCTGTTAAACACTAAGAATAACTAGCGTGACTGAGGAAGTTAACTCCTAATTTTATTTAATTTTAATAAATTTAAATTTTAAAATGATTGGGTCATTGATTGAAAAATTTTTAAGTATATTTAGAACAACTTGGATATGTATCTACTTTTTCAACTGTAAGTTCATTCAATCTAAATACAGTTTCAGTAACAGATGAAAATTAAGCATGTGAATTGAGACGTGCTGTAAGTATAAAACAGTCTCTGGATTTCAAAGACTTATACAAAATAAAAAAATGCAAAGTATCTCATTAAAAACTTTAAGAAATTGATTACATGTTTAAATGATAATATTTTGATGTGTTAGTTTAAATAAATTCTTAAAATTAATTTAAACTGTAATCTAATCACTTTTAATCTGGCTACCAGAAAATTTTACATTATATATGTGGCTCACCTTATATTTCTATTGGACAGCACTGACCTCTACTGTAAGTTCTGTGGGGACAGGAATCATGACTGTCTTATTTACTTATTTAAAAAACATTTGTAACATTTATCATGTGTCAGGTATTACTCTATACATTACTTACAATTATAAGCATTAACTTTTAAAATTCTTATTACAGCCTCTTTAGTATTATCATTATCTACATTTTACATATGAGGAAATTTGCACAAAGAGATTAACTTAACTAGTTGAAGGTCACAGAGCTGACCTTGTGGAGATAGTCTGTAAGGATCCAGATTCCATGCTCCGTAATTTTGTTATGCTGTCTCTTGTTCATTCTTTTATTACAGGTGTCTACCCAATTAACAACAATATGCAAGTATTCTTCTTCAATTAATCAGCCTGTTATTCAATAAGCATTAACAGAATGCTTATGTGCCAGGTATTGTGCTGGGTGGTACGGACCCGGCTGTGAATGAAACAAAAGCTTTAATTTTAAAGAAACTCTATTCAGTAGCGATGACAACGATATGAGACCATGATAATACAGAATTGTATTAAACAGAACAATTATACAATACAAATACACTATTTGAGAACACATGAAGTTGCACCTACCTTAGCTGAGAGATGAGCAATGTGATGGGAAGAGTGAGAGAAAACCTTAAAGGATAATTAGGAATTAGCTACACGTGGGTAAGTGGGAGTGGTTGGTGAAGCAAGTACTACGCAGGGGGGACCAGATGAGCAGAGGAAAGAAATAGCCTGGTGTTTGCCACTGAAATGGTTTAAGCCAAATGAATAACAAGTTCAGATTTAACTCCATGAAAGATCACACTGGATAAAGTTGAAGAAGAAATTGGAAGGAAGAAACAGTATTATACAGCAGAGAAACAATGAAGAGTCTGATGCTCTGATCCTGAGCATAGATGATAGCAATTTAGGTTAAAGTAGGGGTAGTGATAAATGAGATGCATTTTAGGGATATTTAAGGGATAGAGTAGCCTTAACCTGATGTTTGATTGGAAGGAGGATGGTGTTTGTTGCAGATGTTGCAAATTACTTAATCAATATCTGTTTTCACTTTCTTCTTGGTTTTTTGAGGTGCCAATGTGCCCACCTCGAGTCAATGGACCTTGATAGGGTAATACAATCATAGCAATCCTGTTCCCCACTTTCTGGTCTCCCCTGCACCTGGGTCAGTCATCTGGCTTGTCTGACAAATGAGCCGTACAGAGAAGTCTGCTCGGAGGTTCTTCAGGGAAAGGCTTTGTTTCCTGGTGGACTCATGGCTGCTGCTGCTTTTTTCTGTTTTCCTGAAAGAGAAAATGATGCAGCTCCGTCTTGATTCCATTGGGCAATGCCAAGTGAATTGCAAAAATATTATTAGGCGTTTTAAAGTTATTGAATCAACACCACAGCCACCTACCTGGAACCTACATGTTATGTGAGAAACATAAGGCAATAGCACTTAAGCTGCTGTTAATATAGGATGTGTAAATTGAGTTGTTTACTACTTGTAGTTGAACACATGCCTCTTTGATAACGGGTTAAATGAGAGTTGTCAAGGCTTTTCCCTGGTTTCTGACTTAAGCAATTGGGTGCATCACTGGAAAGCCTGGGGGCAGGACAGGGTTAAAAGGAAATTTGTTGAGCTAAAGATTGTTTATGCTAAATGTGATGGGAGTGGGTATATCCAAGTGACAAGTAGGCCATTCAATATACATGTGCAAAAATCGAGAGAGAGAGACAGAGAGAGGGAACGAACTCTGGCCTGGAGACACAGACTTATGAATCATTAACATATTAGTATAACAGGTCAATTTACCTAGGGACATAAATATATAATAAAAGAAAAATATATTGTTAATGAAATCATACCTTTCTAGTATAAATATGACTTCTAATTCTCAGCCTTGCCCTAAAATGTGTAGGGATCCAGGCTGCTGGAGCTGGGATGTTATCTGGCTGGTAGTTTGAACATAGAGTATGACATCACTTAAATATAGGATGAAAGCACATAAGAAAAGAATACTGACAGTGGCAGTATCTTGATTAAGGTTCCCCAAAAGCAGGCTCTGGGACAACAAACCAAGTAGTTCTTTGGGAGGTTATCCCAGAAAACATAGGTAGCGGAATGGTGAAGTGATACGGGAAAATAAAGGAAGTGAATAAAGGATGTGTTATCAGGTACCACTGTGGGTACCTGGAGCTTAAAACTGCCAGAGAAATCATGAAGCCACTGTAGAACACATACCTCAGAATTATTCCACTGAGTGCGAGGGAGCTGGGAGCTGGGAGCTGGGTATGTATACACCAACTTTCTTTCTTTTCCACTCAGCTTTACTGAGGTATAATAGACAGATAAAACCGTAAGATATATAAAGTTGTGTCCACCAATTTCTGTCAGCCATTGATGAGGGCTGCTTCCATGCACATGGGCAGAGCAGGCTCTACAATGAGATGCATGTGCTGGCAGCTGAAAGTCTGGTCAGCCTGCACTAAATGGCAAGGTCCTAGGGGCTATGGGAAGGGTATCAACAGCATCTAAGATGGAGCATAATTATAGCCAAGAAGGCCATGGGATACAATGGAGGCAGCCAGAAAGGAGTAAGAAGAGTTGAAAGAGGAGGCGAGACAGAACCTGAGGAAATTTTCTGAGCTAAACAAGGTGTCTGCAGTCACTTGAGCATTCCAGCAACCTTGGGCACCAGCAAAAGGGGTTATTAAAAGTGCTCACCAGCTCTAAACATAAGGGATGCTATGTTATAGAAGTGCCATTTTAGTGGCATTTGAAGAGCAACTCCTGCTTTTACTACTAACTCTTAATTCTGAGTAAACTAAAAATGCATTTTCCCCTCTTAACAAAAAATAACCCTTGGGACTTCCCTTGGTGGTGCAGTGGTTAAGAATCCGCCTGCCAATGCAGGGGACACAGGTTCGAGCCCTGGTCCGGGGAGATCCCACATGCCGCGGAGCAACTAAGCCCGTGTGCCACAACTACTGAAGCCCGTGAGCCTAGAGGCCGTGCTCCGCAACAAGAGAGGCCACTGCAATGGGAAGCCCGTGCACCACAATGAAGAGTAGCCCCCGCTCACCGCAACTAGAGAAGGCCTGCGCAGCAACGAAGACCCAAAGCAGCCAAAAATAAATAAGTTAATTTATTTATTTTAAAAGATTTATTTAAAAAAATAACCCTTGAGAGAAAATGAAACAAAACAACCAAAATACTGCCCGTTGCTAAAATATTTTGCTCCATCTGTTTCAATGGAAGGAAAAATTTTTAATAGGAATTCTCTGGAGACTTTGAAAAGTGAACAGAAGATATTCATATTTTTTGGTGATAATTTGTCAGTGGGTGACATCTTAGGTTCAATGCCAATATATTGATGATCTCGAATGTAAATGACCTTCCTAGGCCAGAAAATGCTGTAAAATCCCTGGAAGGACTAGTACGTTGTGATGTGAATTATAAGGAGCCAAAGGGGTGGCCCATCTGTAATCAGAAATGAAAATATCCTGCAGGCAGTCTTGTTTTTCACAGTGTGCTTGGAAATGTTCTTTTTAAGAACCAGAGAGTCTATACGCAGTCATATTTATTTCTCATTGTGTTGGAGCTTTCACCACGTAGGAATCCAGAAGAGGATTATGTTAAAGGGCGGCTCATGTGCCCTGAGGATTTAGAATTCATCAGGCCCAAATGACCTTGCACGTTATACAATGTGTCCAGCGTCAGGGTCAAGCTTTCCTGCTCACTTCTCAGAGGCTTTCTATGAATGAAAATGACCCTTGAATATGACAGAGAACTGAGAGAGTTGGTTGATCCAAGAATATTTTCTTCCAGAGAGACTATATTCTGTTAGGTCTGGTTATAAAACACAAAGAAATTTAATTGGCTGTTCTGGAACATTTTTCTTGTAATAGCCCATCTGGCATGGTGATGTTTGAAATGCCATTGTAGGATAACATGGTACTGGTCCTTGAAGTAGCATAAAACCTGATGTATGTGGAACATGCTGTAAACACCACAGGGAAAGACTCGTTTTTCATGGAAAAGCTCAGTTTCCTGTAGCACAATGACCTGAGTGCCGAGGACACATAACCTTTTTTTTTTTTTTTTTTAAGAAAGCAAATACACTACCAAACGTAAGGTAGATAGCTAGTGGGAAGCAGCCACATAGCACAGGGATATCAGCTCGGTGCTTTGTGACCGCCTGGAGGGGTGGGATAGGGAGGGTGGGAGGGAGGGAGACGCAAGAGCGAAGAGATATGGGAACATATGTATATGTATAACTGATTCACTTTGTTATAAAGCAGAAACTAACACACCATTGTAAAGCAATTATACCCCAATAAAGATGTTAAAAAAAGAAAGCAAATACAAAAACCCCTAGTTCATTCTCTCTGAATAACTTTCCCCACATGGTGATGAGAACATAGCAAAATCATGTACAAATTAAATAACTGTGATAGCAGCTTCTAGAAGGTTGTGACTCAAGTAAAAGCATTAGAATATGCATGGTTTTCAAGCAGAAACTGTTATAATTGAAAGAATTATTGAGCCATACCTACTATAAACCTCCCAGTTTCCTGCTTAAAAAAACAAAAACACATAAAACAAACAAAACAACCACAGACACCAGACTAGCGAGACTGGCATTCAGCAGAGTCGGGAAGTGTAAGGCTAAAGCCTTGACTTCTGCTCATCCTGTTCGGGTCCCTTGAAAAATGTCCTCAAGGAATGAAGAGTTTGTTTTGAAAACATTTGCCCAATAGCCTAAAAGTTCCTCTCCTGTTCCGCTAAATGATGCTGACTCAAGCGTCCTCTAAAAAAGACTAATATCTAGATTTTTACCTACTCATCTGGTGGGACTGACAAATTTACAGTTCAGAAGGAAAAAGAAGACATTTAAGAAAGAAGAAAGGGACAAGATAAGCATTTCGGGAATTCATTTAAAACATAAATTCTGACCCAAAGTACTGTATTTGGGGAGAGGATGAGAGGAAAAAGGAGGACTCGTCACTACAGTGCTTCTGTTTTGCCTCTTCTGCCCACACACGATTTTAATCCCAGGACCTTTCCAAACTTATAGCCCACCCTCCACTTCTCATCAGAGGCCAACTCCCTCTTCAAATCTCCTCCATGTTAAGGGATTAGTCTAAGTTAAAGCATTAATATATTCATGTACCACACCTCCAGGTAATGTGTTTGCATTTTAATAGGAAACTTCTGGAAAAAATGCATTTTACCAATGGAATCATTCAAATGGTGGGAATTGTGGGTAGCATAGCAGGCCATTGAAAAAGATGTATCTGGGGTGGGGTGGTGGGCAAGTCTTTCTGCAGCCAAGGAATTCTCCTCTGAGCTTGGGGAATCTCCCTCTTCTCTAGCAAGTCTGCTCCTGTCCCAGAGGGAGACTTTACCTCCTTCCTCAAGGTTACATGCTGCAAGTTGCTCACTGCAACGCAGCCATGACAAATGGGTCAGGAAAAGAGTGATCAGTGTCTGCGTCCTGTACATATTTCACCAAGACTTGCATCAGTGTTCTTAAAATAGGGTTTCCCAAGGTATGTGTTGCAAAATTATATAGAAGAATGAATTTACATGATCAAATAAGTTTGGGAAATGATTTGTACCATGCCATCTCCTTGGAGGGTTGTGCTAAGAAATCCTATAGTAAGTGTCAGGGTCAGGGATTTTACCTCCCTTCCAACTAACAAGATAGCTTGTCCCCTTTTTATGTATGCTGGGGGAAGACATGAAACTCCTGGGTCAGAGACAAAGACCTTTATTACAGCAAGTAGCATGAGTAGCGTGTTTGCCTTTGTTCCCCTCGTCCCCCAAAGCCTGGAAGGAAATGCAGAGGGGACCCAGGGGATGCTGTGCATCAGTGGATTTGTGTTACGGCTGAGGAATTCACCTAAGAACTTGGGGAGTCTACCCCTTTTCTCAAGTCTGTTCCCAGAGGGAGACTTTACCTCCTTCCTTGAGGCTGCGTGCTGCAAAGCCTCTCACTGCAGTACAACCATGACAAATGGCCCAGGAAAGGAATGATCAGGGTCTTGCAATGTTGCCACAGCCAGCAAGAATGTACAGGGATGCCCAAGGACTAGAGCAGGTTGCTTCTCCTAATAGTAACTAAACTTGCTTAATTCTGTTAAACCCAGAAATTCCTAATGTGTATGACCAGACAACAGCATTCAGTGGAACATATTTTGAGAAAGTTGATTTCTATTTGTTCACACTTTTGGACTCCACATGGTGGAACTGGGTCAGAGTGTTTCATTTTACGTTCCTCCATGGGTTTAAAAAAATTTTTTTAATAGTATCAATATAAGGGAGAGGTTTTCCAATATGGGACCAGGCAGGTATTTTATTTTCAGAATTTACCATTTCCTTCCAATCAGTTTTCCTTTGAACCAAGTCTGGGACTCACATACACTATTTTTTTCTGATCAAAGTAATCACTTCCAAGACCAAATAGGAATGGCTGTAGATTTCTCTATTATTAATCATAGTCCTAGTTTTATCATTTAGGCTTCTGTTGAGCAGGATCTCCTCTGGAATTTTAAGGAGCACTTCTTTTCCAGAAGGTCTATTCCATTATGTTTGGTTTTAATCTTTCTGTTAATTTGAAGAATCTTTGAAAATATAATCCCTTTAACAAATTTTGATGATCAGTCTTTTGGAAAGGAAGATAGCTTAGTTTTTGTATCTTTATTCATTCCTTGGCCACTTTTTTTCATTCTTATGTGTGAACGCTGACCATGCCTCTGCTCTTTCACCCTTATCTCTCCCAATTACGGGGAATTCTTCTGGAAGTTATCTTTTCTCGTTCCACATCTCTCTCTCATTCTCCTCCATTTCTGCTGGTCTGGATGCCTGTTTTAATTAAATTACCATGTAGACTTTTTCTTTTCTGCTGAACTTCACTCCAGGGACATGCAATTGATGACTGCTATTCTCTAGCTTCTTTCCTCAAACTTTATCTTGACCATTTACAGGCTAAGTGTCACCCAAATCCTCACAAAGGTTACAAAATAGCAGCCTCTTCAGCCCCCTTTACTCATTGTACCCACATGATTTCCTTTTTGTTGGCAAGTCTTTTGCTATTTTGTAATGGGGAAAAAACATGAGCTGCTTTTTCAAATCTTGTGTTTATATTCTCAACCAAACATAGCACTAGACTTTCTCTTTCCTTTGGCTCTAATTAACTGGAATCTGTGTCTTCTGTCAAAAATTCAAATTTTGGTATAAGAGACTTTCTTTCACTCCTATTTTGTATTATAAATGATCATTCTCAGTTTTCTCTGTAACAATATTTCACACGTTCATATAGAAACTGGGCTTAATTGCAGTTGCAATATGATATTCCCTTGAAATCAGAGGGTGGTAAGCATGTGTTTACTCATAACTCTGAAAATGGAAGTCGAATCAAACATCTGTGATAAATCATTAGCCATGAATCAGCCTTACATATTGTGAGAATGAATGCCATTTTCTCCTGGAGTTGCTGATCATTGCAAGGTGTTAAAATATTACAAAATGACTGTGTACCCATATTGCAGTCATTTAACCTGATTCTTCTTTGCCATTTCCTGCTCAGGAAATTGGGCTCCATCTAACTGCACAGCTGGTTTGGCTTTAGAAACCTCACATTTCGACCCAAACGATCAGGCTGGTTGTACAGCTAGGCAAATCCATGGGTTTCAACATAAAAATCTTTAGCATGTGCCCCAGTGATGTGAGGGAATCAGCCTTTTTCTGAGTGTCTCGTCAATTAACAGAAAGATAAGGAACCACCACCCTAGGAGCTGTTCAGGAGGAGACGTTTTTAACAAGACTGGTAGATCTGGCCTCACACTGAATGTTCTCCTAGTTTTCAGGAAATTATTATTCGGAAACAACTGAAACTTAAAGAACATCAGTACATTTCTTTTATATTTTCATGGGAAGACATTTTTAGTTCTGATTTCTCTGATCCCTCACCAAAAAGACATACTACTTCTGAAAGTAGGAAGCTAAAGTAATCAGGAAGAGGGAAGACTTTCGGGGTGAAGATAAAATTCCTCCCACCCATAAATTAGAATTACTTAGTACCAAAAAAGATGAAAAAACTTAGTTTATGAAATCAGGAGGGCAGGACTAGGATGAAGAGTTCCACTGACTACTTTGTGCTAGGCACAAGTCTAGGTGCTGGAGATTCAGTAAGGAAGCAGGGAGACAAAACTCCCTGCCCTCACAGAGTTTACATCCTAGTGGAGGGAGGTGGATAATAAACCATGAAATTATATTAGACAGTGACAGAGCTAAGGCGAACAATAAAGGCAGCAGAGGGACTGGAATGTTGGGGGGGGCGGGGTGTGATACACTGGGTGGTCGGAGAAGACTCCACTGAGAATGTGGCCTCTGAATAAAAGTCTGAAGCAGGTTCGGGAGAGAGCCACACACAGAACTGGAATGATGCATTCTAGGTGGAGGGGGAGCAAGGCCTTGAGGCAGGATCGTGCGTCTAAAAAGTTAGAGGAGCAGAAGAGAGGCCAACTAGGTGAAGCGGCAGAGAGGAACAGGCAAGGAGGTTGAAGCAAAGAAATGAGGGAGAACTGCAGGCAACCAGGGCAGGAGGTAAGTTGACAGAGGTGGATGATGAAAGGCCTCAGAGGTCATTGTAAGAATGTTGCTTAGGGACAGACACTGTTCCTGCTTTCTCAGAATTTATCATCTGGCAGGGGAAAAATACATGGATGATTGGTGATCAAATGAGATGACTATTAAAGGTAGGAAAGAACAGGGTGTTATGGAATCATAGCATGCTTGGTCCTAAAGTACTGGATGGGTCTCTTCCATGAGGAAAGTGTGTTTATGCTGAGACCAACAGGATGAGCATGAGTCAGATGCCTGGAGGTGGTGATGGCTCTGGGTGTGAGCTGCAGCTGTTTCTGGGGGCACGAGCAGCAGCAGTGGGAATGAAGAGCCCTGAAGCAAACATATCAGGAAGCGAGAAGAAACCTGTTATGACTAAGGCCGAAGAACAAGCGGGACAGTGCTGCAAGATGAAGCTGGGGAAGGGGGGCCATGGCAGGAGGCAACTAGATTATAAAAAGAGTTTGGATTTCACCTGAGAGCACTAGGGAGCTGTGGAATATTGTAAACAGGGAGATTACGTGATTGGGTCTGTCTTTTGAAAGATCACTCCAGGTGGAGGGTGGAGAGCAGATTGAGAAGAGCAAGCTGTGAGAAAGGGGAACCAGCCAATATTCTCCTGCAGTGGCACAGGGAGGATGGGACTTGGGACTTTCGGACTTTGCTGGTGGTAGAAGGAATGGAGAGACGGGAAACACTTGAGAGACATTTATGGATGAGAATAGATAGGACTGGGTGATTGACTAGATGCGGCGCTGCTGATGGGCAAGTTTAAAGTGGAGAGAAGGATCAAAGATGTCATTCAAGTTTCTGGCTCTGGCAGCTTGATAGATCGTGGTGCCATTGACTGCAAAGAGGGGACAAAAGAGAAGGAACAAGGTCAGAGGTGGATTTTGGCTTTTGGAACGTGCCATTCGTGTAACCCAAATAGCATTTGCTGTATTTTTTCCTGTAACTCCTTTCCCTAACTGAAAATTTTAAAAAGATCTAATTGGATTATTCCTTGACTGACTTAGATTAATCTTTATGCTTTACTATAGGAATGTCATTTCAAGGTAGCATTTCCTACAGATCTTTCTGTAAATCTGTTTAGTTATTAGGGACTTGGTTTCAGACGGAATCACACAATGATGCAGGTTGTAACATAGCTAAGCATGTGGCGCCATCTTCAGGACAGTTTATTAAAAAGTTATAAAACCAAACAGATTGAAAGGCAAGCTTCTGCCCCAGAATTCTTTTCTAGGGAGCGAGTATGACTCCATCTTGTTTGGTAATAAGAACCTAAAAAAACGTTTCTTCCAAATTCAATTGTATGCCTAAATTCTTGTCTTCCTGAGAATTATAGTTCATCACAGGATATAGGAAAGACAGTGACCATTTTTCCTTTGAAATCATTCCAGTTTGAAAGTGCCTGTGAGCTGGACAACTGAGCTTTGCTGTGGAAAAGTCTGGAGAGGGAAATTAAGGCAGCATCCCTTCAGGTTTCCTACCTTGGTGCCCAGATTCTCTGGAGCTTTTCCAATTTCATGTCATATATTTATGTTCTCCACTAGGTGCCTCATTAAATGTATAGCCAAGTGGAATTTAATTCTTATGCATTTGTAACAGTGACAGTTTGCATGAATATAAAAATTAGAAAAAAATTGTTAGTCTTTGCACCCCAATTTTTTGGATAGGAAATGTAGTATCATAGAGTAATATAATCTACACTTTAAAAATAAAAGGTTGTAAATAAAAATCAATATTGTACCATAGCTAAGCACAGTGAGGAGGAATAATATAGCTCACGAGATGACTTTTATTTTTAAAATCCTCTCAGCCTTTAATTATTCTATTTGAAGAGGTTCCGCCCTTTCTTTTTGTGGGGTTTGGTTATGAAAACATGCATATATGTGTTTATCAGAAGGTATCTGCCACCTTCGTGTACAGGATATACTGTTTAACCTACACCGAGCATTTAGCACAGTCTCATGAATAACTGGGAGATAAACAGCTTGGCTTTATATGTGGAGGCAAGTGGTTTCTATCATCTTGTGGCACCCTGCTTGCAAATGGGCTTTCTTCCTAGACTGCTCTCATTAAAAATGCATATCAATTTACATTCCCACCAACAGTGTAGGAGGGTTCCCTTTTCACCACACCCTTTCCAGCATTTATTGTTTCTAGCTTTTTTGATAATGGCCATTCTGACCAGCGTGAGGTGATACCTCATTGTAGTTTTGATTTGCATTTCTCTAATAATTAGTGATGTTGAGCATCTTTTCATGTGCCTCTTGGCCATCTGTATGTCTTCCTTGGTGAAATGTCTACGTAGGTCTTCCACCCATTTGTTAACTGGATTGTTTGGGTTTTTTTGATACTGAGCTCCATGAGCTGTTTGTATATTTTGGAGATTAATCCTTTGTCTGTTGTTTCATTTGCAAATATTTTACAACCACTATGGAAAACAGTATGGAGGTTCCTTAAAACTAAAAATGGAACTACCGGGGGGACCTTGAAGATGGCGGAAGAGTAAGACGCGGAGATCGCCTTCCTCCCCACGGATACACCAGAAATACATCTACACGTGGAACAACTCCTACAGAACACCTACTGAAGGCTGGCAGAAGACCTCAGACCTCCCAAAAGGCAAGAAACTCCCCACGTACCTGGGTAGGGCAAAAGAAAAAACAGAGACAAAAGAATAAGGACGGCACCTGCGCCAGTGGGAGGGAGCTGTGAAGGAGGAAAAGTTTCCACACACTAGGAAGCCCCTCCGCGGGCGGAGACTGCGGGAGGCGGAGGGGGGGGCTTCGGGACCGAGGAGTAGTGCACAGCGACGGGTGCGGAGGGCAAAGCGGGGAGATTCCCGCACAGAGGATCGGTGCCGACCGGCACTCACCAGCCCGAGAGGCTTGTCTGCTCACCCGCCCGGGCGGGCGGGGCTGCGAGCTGAAGCTCGGGTTTCGGTTTTGGACGGAGCGCAGGGAGAGGACTGGGGTTGGCGGCTTGAACATAGCCTGAAGGGGTTAGTGCACCACGACTAGCCGGGAGGGAGTTCGGGGAAAAGCCTGCACCTGCCGAAGAGGCAAGAGACTTTTTCTTCCCTCTTTGTTTCCTGGTGCGCGAGGAGAGGGGTTTAAGAGCGCTGCTTAAAGGAACTCCAGAGACGGGCGCGAGCCGCGGCTAAAAGCGCGAACCCCAGAGACGGGCGCGAGCCGCGGCAAAAAGCGCGAACCCCAGAGACGGGCGCGAGCCGTGCCTAAAAGCGCGGACCCCAGAGACGGGCGCGAGCCGCGGCAAAAAGCGCGAACCCCAGAGACGGGCGCGAGCCGCGGCTAAAAGCGCGGACCCCAGAGACGGGCGGGAGACGTTAAGGCTGCTGCTGCCGCCACCAAGGGGCCTGTGTGCGAGCACAGGTCACTCTCCACACCCCTCTTCTGCGGAGCCTGTGCAGCCCGCCACTGCCAGGTTCCCGGGAACCAGGGACAACTTCCCCGGGAGAACGCACGGCGGGCCTCAGGCTGGTGCAACGTCACGCCGGCCTCTGCCGCAACGTCACGCCGCCTCTGACGCCGCAGGCCCGCCCCGCACGCAGTGCCCCTCCTTCCCCCCCCTCACCCCCGGCCTGAGTGAGCCTGAGCCCCCGAATCAGCGGCTCCTTTAACCCCGTCCTGTCTGAGCAAAAAACAGACGCCCTCCAGCGACCTACACGCAGAGGCAGGGCCAAATCCAAAGCTGAGCTCCTGTGAGCTGTGAGAACAAAGAAGAGAAAGGGAAATCTTTCCCAGCAGCCTCAGAAGCAGAGGATTAAAGCTCCACAATCAACTTGATATACCCTGCATCTGTGGAATACCTGAATAGACAAGGAATGATCCCAAATTGAAGAGGTGGAATTTAGGAGCGAGATCTATGATTTTTTTCCCTTCTCCTCTTTTTGTGAATGTGTACGTGTATGCTTATGTGTGACATCTTGTCTGTATACTCTTGCTTCCACCATTTGTCCTAGGGCTCTATCCGTCCATGGTTTTTAAAAAAAAAAAAATTTTTTTTCTCAATAATTAATTTTAATTGTAATAACTTTATTATACTTTACCGTCGTTCCTTCTTTCTTTCTTTCTTTCTTTCCGTCCTTCCCTCCTTTAGACAACGAATCACCCCAAATTGAGGAGGTGGTCTCTGAGAGCAAGATTTATGATTTTTCCCCCTTTACCTCTTTTTGTGAAGGTGTATGTGTATGCTTCTGTATAAGATTTTCTCTGTATAGCTTTGCTTCCAACATTTGTCCTAAGGTTCTATCCGTCCCTCTTTTTTTTTTTTTTTTTTTCTAAATATTTTTTAATTCAATAACTATATTATACTTTATTTTATTTTTACTGTATCTTCTTTCTTTCTTTTTTCCTTCTTTCCCTCCTTCCTTCCTTCCTTCCTTCCTCCCTCCCTCCCTCCTTTCTTTCCTTCTTTGCTTCTTTCTTCCTTCCTTCCTTTCCTCCTTTCCTTCTTTCTTTCCTCATACTTCTACTAATTCTCTCTACTTTTTCTCCCTTTTATTCTGAGCCGTGTGGATGAAAGGCTCTTGGTGCTCCAGCCAGCAGTCAGGGCTCTGCCTCTGAGGTAGGAGAGCCAACTTCAGGACACTGGTCAACAAGAGACCTCCCAGCTCCACATAATATTAAACGGTGGAAATCTCCCAGTGACCTCCATCTTAACACCAGCACCCAGCTTCACTCAACGACCAGCAAGCCACAGTGCTAGACAACCTATGCCAAACAACTAGCAAAACAGGAACACAACCCCACCCATTAGCAGAGAGGCTGCCTAAAATCATAATAAGGCCACAGACACCCCAAAACACACCACCAGACGTGAACCTGCCCACTAGAGAGACAAGATCCAGCCTCATCCACCACAACACAGGCACTAGTCCCCTCCACCAGGAAGCCTACACAACCCACTGAAACAACCTTAGCCACTGGAGACAGACATCAAAAACAACGGGAACTACGAACGTGCAGCCTGCAAAAAGGAGACCCCAAACACAGTAAGATAAGCAAAATGAGAAGACAGAAAAACACACAGCAGATGAAGGAGCAAGATAAAAATGCACCAGACCTAACAAATGAAGAGGAAATAGGCAGTCTACCTGAAAAAGAATTCAGAATAATGATAGTAAGGATGATCCGAAATCTTGGAAGTAGAATGGACAAAATGCAAGAAGCAGTTAACAAGGACCTAGAAGAAATAAAGATGAAACAAGCAATGATGAACAACGCAATAAATGAAATTAAAAGTACTCTAGATGGGATCAATAACAGAATAACTGAGGCAGAAGAACGGATAAGTGACCTGGAAGATAAAATAGTGGAAATAACTACTGCAGAGCAGAATAAAGAAAAAAGAATGAAAAGAACTGAGGATAGTCTCAGAGACCTCTGGGACAACATTAAACGCACCAACATTCGAATTATAGGGGTTCCAGAAGAAGAAGAGAAAAAGAAAGGGACTGAGAAAATATTTGAAGAGATTATAGTTGAAAACTTCCCTAATATGGGAAAGGAAATAGTTAATCAAGTCCAGGAAGCACAGAGAGTCCCATACAGGATAAATACAAGGAGAAATACGCCAAGACACATATTAATCAAACTGTCAAAAATTAAATACAAAGAAAGCATATTAAAAGCAGCAAGGGAAAAACAGCAAATAACACACAAGGGAATCCCCATAAGGTTAACAGCTGATCTCTCAGCAGAAACCCTACAAGCCAGAAGGGAGTGGCAGGACATACTGAAAGTGATGAAGGAGAAAAACCTGCAACCAAGGCTACTCTACCCAGCAAGGATCTCATTCAGATTTGATGGAGAAATTAAAACCTTTACAGACAAGCAAAAGCTGAGAGAGTTTAGCACCACCAAACCAGCTTTACAGCAAATGCTAAAGGAACTTCTCTAGACAAGGAACACAAGAGAAGGAAAAGACCTATAATAACGAACCCAAAACAATATAGAAAATGGGAATAGGAACATACATATCGATAATTACCTTAAATGTAAATGGACTAAATGCTCCCACCAAAAGACACAGATTGGCTGAATGGATACAAAAACAAGACCCTTATATATGCTGTCTACAAGAGACCCACTTCAGACCTAGAGACACATACAGACTGAAAATAAGGGGATGGAAAAAGATATTCCATGCAAATGGAAACCAAAAGAAAGCTGGAGTAGCAATTCTCATATCAGACAAAATAGACTTTAAAATAAGGACTATTACAAGAGACAAAGAAGGACACTACATAATGATAAAGGGATCGATCCAAGAAGAAGATATAACAATTGTAAATATTTATGCACCCAACATAGGAGCACCTCAATACATAAGGCAAATACTAACAGCCATAAAAGGGGAGATTGACAGTAACACATTCATAGTAGGGGACTTTAACACCCCACTTTCACCCATGGACAGATCATCCAAAATGAAAATAAATAAGGAAACACAAGCTTTAAATGATACATTAAACAAGATGGACTTAATTGATATTTATAGGACACTCCATCCAAAAACAACACAATACACATTTTTCTCAAGTGCTCATGGAACATTCTCCAGGATAGACCATATCTTGGGTCACAAATCAAGCCTTGGTAAATTTAAGAAAATTGAAATTGTATCAAGTATCTTTTCTGACCACAACGCCATGAGACTAGATATCAATTACAGGAAAAGATCTGTAAAAAATACAAACACATGGAAGCTAAACAATACACTACTTAATAATGAAGTGATCACTGAAGAAATCAAAGAGGAAATAAAAAAATACCTAGAAACAAATGACAATGGAGACACAACGACCCAAAACCTATGGGATGCAGCAAAAGCAGTTCTAAGGGGGAAGTTTATAGCAATACAAGCCCACCTTAAGAAGCAGGAAACATCCCGAATAAACAACCTAACCTTGCACCTCAAGCAATTAGAGAAAGAAGAACAAAAAAACCCCAAAGCTAGCAGAAGGAAAGAAATCATAAAAATCAGATCAGAAATAAATGAAAAAGAAATGAAGGAAACGATAGCAAAGATCAATAAAACTAAAAGCTGGTTCTTTGAGAAGATAAACAAAATAGATAAACCACTAGCCAGACTCATCAAGAAAAAAAGGGAGAAGACTCAAATCAATAGAATTAGAAATGAAAAAGGAGAAGTAACAACTGACACTGCAGAAATAAAAAAAATCATAAGAGATTACTACAAGCAACTCTATGCCAATAAAATGGACAATCTGGAAGAAATGGACAAATTCTTAGAAATGCACAACCTGCCAAGACTGAATCAGGAAGAAATAGAAAATATGAACAGACCAATCACAAGCACTGAAATTGAAAATGTCATTAAAAATCTTCCAACAAACAAAAGCCCAGGACCAGATGGCTTCACAGGTGAATTCTATCAAACGTTTAGAGAAGAGCTAACACCTATCCTTCTCAAACTCTTCCAAAATATAGCAGAGGGAGGAACACTCCCAAATTCCTTCTACGAGGCCACCATCACCTTGATACCAAAACCAGACAAGGATGTCACAAAGAAAGAAAACTACAGGCCAATATCACTGATGAACATAGATGCAAAAATCCTCAACAAAATACTAGCAAACAGAATCCAACAGCACATTAAAAGGATCATACACCATGATCAAGTGGGGTTTATTCCAGGAATGCAAGGATTCTTCAATATACGCAAATCTATCAATGTGATAAACCATATTAACAAATTGAAAGAGAAAAACCATATGATCATCTCAATAGATGCAGAGAAAGCTTTTGACAAAATTCAACACCCATTTATGCTAAAAACCCTGCAGAAAGTAGGCATAGAGGGAACTTTCCTCAACATAATAAAGGCCATATATGACAAGCCCACAGCAAACATCATCCTCAATGGTGAAAAACTGAAAGCATTCCCACTAAGATCAGGAACAAGACAAGGTTGCCCACTCTCACCACTCTTATTCAACATAGTTTTGGAAGTTTTAGCCACAGCAATCAGAGAAGAAAAGGAAATAAAAGGAATCCAAATCGGAAAAGAAGAAGTAAAGCTGTCACTGTTTGCAGATGACATGATACTATACATAGAGAATCCTAAAGATGCTACCAGAAAACTACTAGAGCTAATCAATGAATTTGGTAAAGTAGCAGGATACAAAGTTAATGCACAGAAATCTCTGGCATTCCTATATACTAATGATGAAAAATCTGAAAGTGAAATCAAGAAAACACTCCCATTTACCATTGCAACAAAAAGAATAAAATATCTAGGAATAAACCTACCTAAGGAGACGAAAGACCTGTATGCAGAAAATTATAAGACACTGATGAAAGAAATTAAAGATGATACAAATAGATGGAGAGATATACCATGTTCTTGGATGGGAAGAATCAACATTGTGAAAATGACTCTACTACCCAAAGCAATCTACAGATTCAATGCAATCCCTATCAAACTACCACTGGCATTTTTCACAGAACTAGAACAAAAAATTTCACAATTTGTATGGAAACACAAAAGACCCCGAATAGCCAAAGCAATCTTGAGAACGAAAAAAGGAGCTGGAGGAATCAGGCTCCCTGACTTCAGACTATACTACAAAGCTACAGTAATCAAGACAGTATGGTACTGGCACAAAAACAGAAATATAGATCAATGGAACAGGATAGAAAGCCCAGCGATAAACCCACGCACATATGGACACCTTATCTTTGATAAAGGTGGCAGGAATGTACAGTGGAGAAAGGACAGCCTCTTCAATAAATGGTGCTGGGAAAACTGGACAGGTACATGTAAAAGTATGAGATTAGATCACTCCCTAACACCATACACAAAAATAAGCTCAAAATGGATTAAAGACCTAAATGTAAGGCCAGAAACTATCAAACTCTTAGAGGAAAACATAGGCAGAACACTCTATGACATAAATCACAGCAAGATCCTTTCTGACCCACCTCCTAGAGTAATGGAAATAAAAACAAAAATAAACAAATGGGACCTAATGAAACTTCAAAGCTTTTGCACAGCAAAGGAAACCATAATCAAGACCAAAAGACAACCCTCAGAATGGGAGAAAATATTTGCAAATGAAGCAACTGACAAAGGTTTAATCTCCAAAATTTACAAGCAGCTCATGCAGCTCAATAACAAAAAAACAAACAACCCAATCCAAAAATGGGCAGAAGACCTAAATAGACATTTCTCCAAAGAAGATATACAGAATGCCAACAAACACATGAAAGAATGCTCAACATCATTAATCATTAGAGAAATGCAAATCAAAACTACAATGAGATATCATCTCACACCAGTCAGAATGGCCATCATCAAAAAATCTAGAAACAATAAATGCTGGAGAGGGTGTGGAGAAAAGGGAACACTCTTGCACTGCTGGTGGGAATGTGAATTGGTTCAGCCACTATGGAGAACAGTATGGAGGTTCCTTAAAAAACTACAAATAGAATTACCGTATGACCCAGCAATCCCACTACTGGGCATATACCCTGAGGAAACCAAAACTCAAAAAGAGTCATGTACCAAAATGTTCATTGCAGCTCTATTTACAATAGCCCGGAGATGGAAACAACCTAAGCGCCCATCATCGGATGAATGGATAAAGAAGATGTGGCACATATATACAATGGAATATTACTCAGCCATAAAAAGAAACGAAATTGAGCTATTTGTAATGAGGTGGATAGACCTAGAGTCTGTCATACAGAGTGAAGTAAGTCAGAAAGAAAAAGACAAATACCGTATGCTAACGCATATATATGGAATTTAAGGGGAAAAAAAAATGTCATGAAGAACCTAGGGGTAAGACAGGAATAAAGACGCAGACCTACTGGAGAACGGACTTGAGGATATGGGGAGGGGGAAGGGTGAGCTTTGACAGGGTGAGAGAGAGTCATGGACATATACACACTAACAAACGTAGTAAGGTAGATAGCTAGGGGGAAGCAGCCGCAAGACACAGGGATATTAGCTCGGTGCTTTGTGACAGCCTGGAGGGGTGGGATAGGGAGAGTGGGAGGGAGGGAGACGCAAGAGGGAAGACATATGGGAACATATGTATATGTATAACTGATTCACTTTGTTATAAAGCAGAAACTAACACACAATTGTAAAGCAATTATACCCCAATAAAGATGTTTAAAAAAAAAAAAAAAAAAAAAAAAAAAAAAAAATGGAACTACCATATGACCCCGCAATCCCACTACTGGGCATATACCCTGAGAAAGCCATAATTCAAAAAGAGTCATGTACCACAATGTTCATTGCAGCTCTATTTAGCCAGGACATGGAAGCAATCTAAGTGTCCATCGACAGATGAATGGATAAAGAAGATGTGGCACATACATACAATGGAATATTACTCAGCCATAAAAAGAAACGAAATTGAGTTATTTGTAGTGAGGTGGATGGACCTAGAATCTGTCATACAGAGTGAAGTAAGTCAGAAAAACAAATACCGTATGCTAACACATATATATGGAATCTAAAAAAAAAATGGTACTGATGAACCTAGTTGCAGGCCAGGAATAAAGAGGTAGACATAGAGAATGGACTTGATGACATGGGGTGGGAGGGTGAAGCTGGGCGAAGTGAGAGTAGCATCGACATATATACACTACCGAATGTAAAATAGTTGGCTGGTGGGAAGCAACAGCATAGCACAGGGAGATCGGCTCGGTGCTTTGCGATGACCTAGGGGGATGGGATAGGGAGGATGGGAGGGAGGCTCAAGAAGGAGGGGATGTGGGGACATATGTATGCATATGGCTGATTCACTTTGTTGTACAACAGAAACTAACACAGTATTGTGAAGCAATTATACTCCATTAAAGATCTATTTAAAAAAATGCATGTCTTTCCATTAAGGAATTGTGAGTCCCAGAGTTCCTGTTAATCTTGAAAAAGAACACATTAATCTAAATTCAATTTCTCGATAAATGGGGGCCCAGGCCACCCCATCAGTGACAGGTTTGGGTTTCTTGGGGTTCAAACTAGGCTTATAGCGGGGGGGGAGGGGAAGGGTGGGACATACAAAACATGTGTCCAATAATAGTATCTAATAGTATTTATGTGTTTACAATGTGCCGAGTGCTTTTACGTGGACTATCTCACTTAATCCTCATAACCTATGGATACTTTTTTTTATGAGTGGGTACTTTCATAATCACTTGTGTTCTACAGATCAGGATACTGAAACTTAGAGAGAATTTAAAATAATTTGCTCAAGGCTCACACTCAGTGTTTAGTAAAGCTAAGGAAATAAATTCTAATCCAGGCGTTCTTTCTCCAGAGCCAACAAGCTTGACCAAAACCTCATACTACCCCCTAAAGGGAAAATATTTCACCAAAAGGAAAACAGCCCTAATCAAGAGCCATACTAATAGTCTGAGCAAAAAATTCAGAGAGCAGAAGCAAGGGCAGAATCTGGAGTGATGCTCTGAGGTACAGAAGTTCCTCTTCCCTTCTGGATTGCTCCAGAATCTTGGCACTGCCTGGGTAGGGGAGCCCTGGGCAGGATACAATAACATAGGGCCTTGAGACTTCTGAGGGTGAGTCTGGGAGACACTGGGACTTGCAGAGATGAGAGGGTGCGGAGCCAAGGAACCCACTGTTGTCTTCTTTCCATTTTGTTTTAGGATCAAGGCTTGAGACAAAGGGCCACAGTCCCTGATAACAGAAGCTACTGCGTGAGGTTAGTAACACACACTTAGCCCACTGAAAAGGAGCAGAAATAAATTACATCTTCACCCTCTTCAGTCAGGCAGAGGTTGGCGCGCAGAGCACGGCGTGGGCATAGCTGAGGTCTGCTGAGAGGCCAGCAGGCAAGTCAATGGGACGATGATGACCCGCACAGCAGCGCCAGCTACAGGGATGAGAGCATAGGGCTTGGAGTCTAAAGCCCTGGTTCCAGGCTGAACACGGGCACTAACTGTGTGACTGGGCAATTCATTAAAATTACTTGATCTTTAATTTGCTCAGCTGAAAAACAGCAGCAAGAGCTACTGAATAGGATTGTTGGGATATCAAAGAAACAATGTATGAAACACTGTACGCTATGATACTACTGAGTGCCTTGTGTGTGCTAGACACTGGGGATAGAAAATTAAGCTACAATCTTTGCTCTCAAGGAGTTCACAATCTAATGACATAAATATTGGTTATCTTTAGTATCTTGAACCCCTCCCTTCTTTCTAATTATCCCTTTTACCCCACCATTTGGATATTGTCTTAGTTGGGACAACGATTTGAGTGCAGAAGGTTTATTTGGAGGTGCAAGGAAACAGAGGAGAGGTGTGGAAAGTGATACAGGAGAGGAAAGATCCTCAGCACAGGGGGCCAGCTACCACCTTAGGCCACTCTGGAAAATGCGGCAAAACACACAGCTCAGAGGTTTCCCACCTAAGGAATGGGGGAGCCAGAGTAATTTAACACCAACTTTTAACAATTATTGGTTGAAGATTTCTTTTAGTGGGTGTTAATTTCTTGGCACCTGCCAGGGGTCCAGGCAGAGTGTCTCACAGCAGCTTCAGAAAAAGGCCTGGGGCAGAGAAATGGAGACACAGGCCGTTGGAAGATGGCTGGCGCACATTGAAGTCATCGAGCCAAAGATGTGGCAGGACACTGACAGCATCTGCAAAAGGTGGTCCATGTCTGAGGGTGTCTGGGTGGGCTCCCTCTCCCCCAGGACCCAAGGCAAAACCAGGGGAGAGGACTCTTCCCAACACTTAGTACTACAGATGAAGGGCAGAAGGAGGCTAAATATATGCTAACACTTTCTAAAGGCAGAATTTACCCTTTAACTATTGTACATTTGCAGAAATTTGGCACAGGTGTGTAGCTCAATAGAATAATTGCTCTGCTGTTGAACTTTCTGTGATGGTGGGAATATTCTATAGCTTCACTGTCCAGTGCAGTAGCCAACAGTCCCATGTAAGTTGCTGGGCACCTGAAATGTGGTGGGTATGACTGAGGAACTACATTTTTACTTTTATTTAATTTTAATTAATTTGAATAATCACACGTGGCTAATGGTTACCATGTTAGACAACATAACTTTAGAGCAGTTTAATTATATTTTATTATTCATAAGAAATTTTTAAAAAATCATCCTAATCATTTCCTTCATTAAGGATATAGAGATAAATCAAAGATGTCATATGGCTGAGTGTTAAAATCAATATTAATTTTGAATTGAGCACAACTGAATATCACCACCAACTTAATAGAAACTTCTGAGAAATGGGAATAAACGTGAAGTCTTACCAACATTTGTTAGAAAAATGTATTATAAAAAGTTTAGTTGGTCAAATTTCTAAAGTTTGACACAACAGTCCAGAAACAACAGTATCTCAGCAGCTCTAGTGTATATGATGATTTTAAATGATGACTGGACTGAAGTTGGTGGAGAAACAAGATATTTTGGGATACATGATTTTTCTTTACATTTATTTCTTCATATATATATAATTTTCATTAATTATCCTTCATATTATTGTTTATATTTCTATAAGTATTTATGGACTCAAATTCCATATAATGTGCTTTACAAAATTAATTAGTTAATACATCCTCTAAGTCAGATTAATTACTATCTCTTTTTCCCCCTTTTTTTAAAAAACTGTTTAAAAGTTTTTCCATCAACAGAGGAATGGATAAGGAAGATGTGGTACATATATACAGTGGAATATTACTCAGCCATAAAAAAGAATGAAATAATGCCATTTGCAACAACATGGATGGACCTAGAGATTATCACACTAAGTGAACTAAGTCAGACAGAGAAAGACAAATATCATATGATATAAATTATATGTGGAATCTTTAAAAAGGGTACAAATGAACTTATCTACAAAACAGAAATATAGTTACAGATGTAGAAAACAAACTTATGGTTACCAGGGCTAAGCGGGGGAGGGATAAATTGGGAGATTGGGATTGACATATACACACTACCATATATAAAATAGATAACTAATAAGAACCTACTGTATAGCACAGGGAACTCTACTCAATACTCTGTAATGGCCTACATGGGAAAAGAATCTAAGAAAGAGTGAATATATGTATATGTATAACTGATTTACTTTGCTGTACACTTGAAACTAACACGACACTGTAAATTAACTATACTCCAATAAAAATGTTTTACAAAGTTTTTAATAATTGTTTTTGTACATAACCAAGAGCTTCCAGAATCATCATTTTCATTGTTCTTGACAGTTTTTGTGCTTTACTGTATGTTCTGCAGTGTGACTCAGCTCCTGTGTAACTGGGATCGGGGATTGACGTTAGCTTGCAGGTTGTGTTGGTTCACGTGTGATTTTTCCCCAGCATGTTAGTGCTTTGTACCACTGTGTAACAGCAGCTGAATGCAAAGTGCACTAGGACAGCTGAACATCTTGGGCTGGGCTGGGCTGTGCTGTGCCAGCTCATCCACTGTCCTCTTGGTGCCGTCTGGCCTCCTGCTCTCCTGGAGGCGCACATGGCATGGTTCTCCCTGACCTTTGTGCTCTTGGTCCTCATCTCCATCACTCAGCAGCCCCAGCTCTTCTAAAAGCTACGTTTAGTTTTTTGTTTTTTGTTTTTTTTATGTAAGTGTTTTTCTAACTTTTATGCAAGGACCTATTTATACAGTAGTATTTTAAAATTTATTAACTATGTAATAGTTTTTTTAAACTGTGCTGTATTTTTATTAGAAATACCATTCTTTTTGTTAACTCATATTGTAAAGTTTTGTATGTTTTGAGTGGAAATTGTATATGTTTTGAGTGGCTTGATGCTGATACTAATTTGCCAATAAACCCTATTATGTTTAGTGTGTGATTTTGCAGATTTGAGTAGGGTTTTCTTTTTTCAGGAATATACATGTTGTATTAAGGCAAAACCACCTGTACATTGATTTTGCAATTGAATGAGAGAATAGCCACAACAAAACAAACCCACAAAGAGATCCTGACTCCAAATTGCTTCTAGAATGATTAGCTATGTTTGGAAGTGAATATTCTCATATGAACAGTATTCCAAGCAATATGCATTGTTGCTTTGTTTATATTATGGATTTTGCTAAACCAATGATATATGATGGTAATGTTGTGACAATCACTGGTCACACACAAGTCCTGGGATGTCAGAAATGACAGTAAAGGTGGTTATTTGATCTTCCAAAGACCTAGGCCAAAGACAAAGGAAAGCATAGATTTTGGCTGAATAGCCACACCAAAGATGAAGTTCCATGTCTATATTAGAAAGAAGACATGTATATTGACCTATATAAAGCATATAATTAATTTCTTTGAGATTTTGGTGTGCATGTTCTTCCGGTCCTAAAAAGCCTGAAGAACACGGAACACTGCTTTCTACCCTCATCTCTTCTTTGACCCAATATAATACTCCTTCTTAGAATATACATAGGAAAAGGGTTCATGAATGTCATGTCTGTATTCTGGAGCTAGGCAACTTCTCTCTCATGTAAAAGAAGTCAGCTCCCAAGTGGTACTTATGGAGAAGTTGTTCCTGATTGTGTGTTTGTAGAAAGGGAGTATAAAGATCAATTCATATATACCCAGCCCAGCTTAGTGCACTTAAAGTATCTGTTTCTTAAAGAAAGTTATAATAAATTACATCTCTTAAAATATATGTGCATTCTATTTACAATAGCCACAATATGGAAGCAACCTAAATGTCCATCAACAGATGAATGGATAAAGAAGATGTGGTATATATATACACACACACACAATGGAGTATTAGCCATAAAAAAGAATGAAATAATGCCACTTGCAGCAACATGGATGGATCTAGAGATTATCATACTAAGTGAAGTATGTCACACAGAGAAAGACAAATATCATATGATATCACTTACATATGGAATCTAAAAAATGATACAAATGAACTTTTTTGCAAAACTGAAACAGAGTCACAGACACAGAAAACAAAGTCATGGTTACCAAAGGGGAAAGCAGGGGGAGTGATAAATTAGGAATTTGGGATTGACAGATACACACACTACTGTATATAAAATAGGCAAACAACAAGGTTCTACTATATAGCACAGGGAACTATATTCAATATCTTGTAATAACCTAAAATGGAAAAGAACCTGAAAAAGAGTAGATATATGGATTTGTATAACTGAATCACTGCTGTACACCTGAAACATTATAAATCAACTATACTTTAAGTAAAAAAACCACTCTGGCTCTTAGATAGCTTCATCCACCAGAGGGCAGACAGCAGAAGCAAGAAGAACCACAATCTTGCAGCCAGTGGAACGAAAACCACATTCACAGAAAGACAGACAAAATGAAAAGGCAGAGGATTAACTACCAGATGAAGGAACAAGATAAAACCCCAGAAAAACAACTAAATGAAGTGGAGATAGGCAACCTTACAAAAAAAGAACTCAGAATAACGATAGTGAAGTTGATCCGAGACCTCGAAAAAAGAATGGAGGCAAAGATTGAGAAGATGCAAGAAATGGTTAACAAAGACCTAGAAGAACTAAAGAAAAAACATCTAGAAGAATTAAAGAACAAACAAACAGAGATGAATAATACAATAACTGAAATGAAAAATACACCAGAAGTAATCAATAGAATAACTGAGGCAGGAGAATGGATAAGTGACCTGGAAGACAGAATGGTGGAATTCACTGCCATGGAACAGAATAAAGAAAAAAGAATGAAAATAAATGAAGACAGCCTAAGAGACATCTGGAACAACATTAAATGAAACAACATTCTAATTACAGGGGTCCCAGAAGGAGAAGAGAGAGAGAAAGGACCCGAGAAAATATTTGAAAAGATTATATTCAAAAACATCCCTAACATGGGAAAGGAAATAGCCACCCAGGTCCAGGAAGGGCAGAGAGTCCCAGGCAGGATAAACCCAAGGAGAAAAATGCTGAGACACATAGTAATCAAATTGACAAAAATTAAAGAAAAAGAAAAATTATTAAAAGCAACAAGGGAAAAATGACAAATAATATACAAGGGAACTCCCATAAGGTTAACGGCTGATTTCTCAGCAAAAACTCCACAAGCCAGAAGGGAGTGGCACGATATATATAAAGTGATGAAAGGGAAGAACCTACAACCAAGATTACTCTACCTGGCAAGGATCTTGTTCAGATTTGAGGAAGAAATCAAAAGCTTTTCAGACAAGCAAAAGCTAAGAGAATTCAGGACCACCAAGCCAGCTCTACAACAAATGCTAAAGGAACTTCCTTAACTGGGAAACACAGAGAAGTAAAGGACCTACAAAAACAAACTCAAAACATCTAAGAAAATGGTAATAGGAACATACATATCGATAGTTAGGCTAAATGTGAATGGATTAAATGCTCCAAACAAAAGACACAGGCTTGCTGAATGGATACAAAAACAAGGCCCATATATATGCTATCTACAAGAGACCCACTTCAGACCTAGGGACACATACAGACTGAAAGTGAGGGGATGGGAAAAGATATTCCATGCAAATGGAAATCAAAAGAAAGCTGGAGGAGCAATACTCATATCAGATAAAAGAGACTTTAAAATAAAGAATGTTACAAGAGACAAGGAAGGACACTACATAATGATCAAGGGATCAATCCAAGAAGAAGATATAACAATTATAAATATATATGCACCCAACATAGCACCTTAATACATAAGGCAACTGCTAACAGCTATAAAAGAGGAAATGGACAGTAGCACAATAATAGTGGGGGACTTTAACACCTCACTTACACCAATGGATGGATAATCCAAAATGAAAATCAACAAGGAAACACAAGCTTTAAATGACACAATAGACCAGTTAGATTTAATTGATATTTATAGGACATTCCATCCAAAAACAGCAGATTACACTTTCTTCTCAAGTGTGCATGGAATATTCTCCAAGATAGATTACATCTTGGGTCACAAATCAAGCCTCAGTAAATTTAAGAAAATTGAAATCATATCAAGCACCTTTTCTGACCACAACGCTATGAGATTAGAAATGAATTACAGGAGGAAAAACGTAAAAAACACAAACATATGGAGGCTAAACAATACGTTACTAAATAACCAAGAGATCACTGAAGAAATCAAAGATGGTACCAAAAAATACCTAGAGACAAATGACAATGAAAACACAATGATCCAAAACCTATAGGATGCAGCAAAAGCAGTTCTAAGAGGGAAGTTTATAGCAATACAATCCTACCTCAAGAAACAAGAAAAACCTCAAATAAATAATCTAACCTTACACATAAAGGAACTAGTGAAAGGAGAGCAAAGAAAACCCAAAGTTAGTAGAAGGAAAGAAATCATAGAGATCTGAGCAGAAGTAAATGAAATAGAAACAAAGAAAACAATAGCAAAGATCAATAAAACTAAAAGCTGGTTCTTTGAGAAGATAAACAAAATTGATAAACCATTAGCCAGACTCATCAAGAAAAAGAGGGAGAGGACTCAAATCAACAAAATTAGAAATGAAAAAGGAGAAGTTACAGCAGACACCGCAGAAATACAAAGCATCCTAAGAGACTACTACAAGCAACTCTATGCCAATAAAATGGACAACCTGGAAGAAGTGGACAAATTCTTAGAAAGGTATAACCTTCCAAGAATGAACCAGGAATAAACAGAAAATATAAACAGACCAATCAAAAGTAATGAAATTGAAACTGTGAGGAAAAATCTTCCAACAAACAAAAGTGCAGGACCAGATGGCTTCACAGGTGAATTCTATCAAACATTTAGAGAAGAGCTAACACCCATCCTTCTCAAACTCTTCCAAAAAATTTCAGAGGAAGGAACACTCCTAAACTCATTCTGTGATGCCACCATCACCCTGGTACCAAAACCAGATAAAGGTACTACAAAAAAAAGAAAATTACAGACCAATATCACTGATGAATATAGATGCAAAAATCCTCAACAAAATACTAGCAAACAGAATCCAGCAATACATTTAAAGGGTCATACAACATGATCAAGTGGGGTTTATTCCAGGGATGCAAGGATTCTTCAATATACTCAAATCAGTCAATGTGATACACCATATTAACATATTGAAGAATAAAAACCATATGATCATCTCAATAGATGCAGGAAAAGCTTCTGGCAAAATTCAACACCCATTTATGATAAAAACTCTCCAGAAAGTGGGCATAGAGGGAACCTACCTCAACATAATAAAGGCCATATATGACAAACCCACAGCAAACATCATTCTCAATGGTGAAAAACTGAAAGCGTTTTCTCTACGATCAGGAACAAGACAAGGATGTCCACCCTTGCCACTTTTATTCAACACAGTTTTGGAAGTCCTATCCACAGCAATCAGAGAAGAAAAAGAAATAAAAGGAATACAAATTGGAAAAGAAGAAGTAACACTGTCACTGTTTGCAGATGAAATGATACTATACATAGAGAATCCTAAAGATGTCACCAGAAAACTACTAGAGCAAATCAATGAATCGGGTAAAGTTGTAGGATACTAAATTAATGCACAGAAATCTCCTGCATTCCTATACACTAACAACAAAAGATCAGAAAGATAAATTAAGGAAAGAATCCCATTCACCACTGCAACAAAAAGAATAAAATACCAAGGAATAAACCTACTAAGGAGGTAAAAGACCTGTACTCAGAAAACTATAAGACACTGATGAAAGAAATCAAAGATGACACAGACAGATGGAGAGATATACCATGTTCTTGGATTGGAAGAATCAATATTGTGAAAATGACTATGCTACCCAAAGCAATCTACAGATTCAATACAATTCCTATCAATTTACCAATGGCATTTTTTACAGAACTAGAACAAAAAAGCTTAAAATTTGTATGGAGACACAAAAGACCCTGAATAGCCAAAGCAATCTTGAGGAGAAAAAAATGGAGCTGGAGGAATCAGACTCCCTGACTTCAGACTATACTACAAAGCTACAGTAATCAAGACAATATGGTACTGGCACAAAAACAGAAACATAGATCAATGGAACAGGATAGAAAACCCAGAGATAAACCCACACACCTATGGTCAACTAATCTATAACAAAGGAGGAAAGGATAAACAATGGAGAAAAGATGGCCTCTTCAATAAGTTGTGCTGGGAAAACTGGACAGCTACATGTAAAAGAATGAAATTAGAACACTCCCTGACACCATACACAAAAATAAACTCAAAATGGATTAAAAACCTAAAAGTAAGACTGGACACTATAAAACTCTTAGAGGAAAACACAGGAAGAACACTCTTTGACATAAATCACAGCAAGATCTTTTTTGATCCGCCTCTTAGGGTAATGAAAATAAAAACAAAAATAAACAAATTGGACCTAATGAAACTTAAATGCTTTTGCACAGCAAAGGAAGCTATAAACAAGACGGAAGGACAACCCTCAGAATGGGAGAAAATATTTGCAAACAAATCAACGGAGAAAGGATTAATCTCCAAAATATATAAACAGCTCATGCACCTCAATATTAAAAAAACAAATAACCCAATCCAAAAAGGGGCAGAAGACCAAAATAGGCATCTCTCCAAAGAAGACATACAGATGGCCAAGAGGCACATGAAAAGCTGCTAAACATCACTAATTATTAGAGAACTGCAAATCAAAACATTGAGGTATCACCTCACACTGTTTAGAATGGGCATCATCAGAAAATCTACAAACAACAAATGCTGGAGAGGGTGTGGAGAAAGGGGAACCCTCCTGCTCTGTTTGTGGGAATGTCAATTGATACAGCCACTATGGAGAACAGTATGGAGGTTCCTTCAAAAATGAAACATAGAATTACCATACGACCCAGCAATCCCACTACTGGGCATATACCCAGGGAAAACCATAATTCAAAGAGACACATGCACCCCAATGTTCATTGCAGCACTATTTACAATAGCCAGGTCATGGAAGCAACCTAAATGCCCAATGACAGATGAATGGATAAAGAAGATGTGGTACAT
This sequence comes from Delphinapterus leucas, assembly GCF_059928025.1. Lineage (NCBI taxonomy): Eukaryota > Metazoa > Chordata > Mammalia > Artiodactyla > Monodontidae > Delphinapterus > Delphinapterus leucas. The sequence continues at coordinate 51,823,411 of NC_143136.1, read as the reverse complement.
TTATACAATGGAATATTACTCAGCCATAAAAAGGAACGAAATTGGGTCGTTTGTAGAGATGTGGGTGGACCTAGAGACTGTCACACAGAGTGAAGTAAGTCAGAAAGAGAAAAATATTGTATATTAACGCATATATGTGGAATCTAGAAAAATGGTACAAATGAATTGGTTTTCAAGGCAGAAATAGAGATGCAGATGTAGGGGGAAACTGGGGGTAGGGGGTGGTGGTGGTGGGATGAATTGGGAGATTGGGATTGACATGTCTACAGTAATATGTATAAAATAGATAACTGATAAGAAACTGCAGTATAAAAAAATTAAATTAAAAAAATAAGAAACATTCAGATTCAATTACTTTCAGGAGTTAGCTAAAAATGAAATATGCAATGAAAACAATAAATTCTCCCTCAAAAATATATGTGCATTAATTTGAGTTATATGCTTTTCAATGTTTCCATCAAATTTGTGCTTTCTCACTGCCATTATAACCTAGGAGTGCTGGCCAGTGACAAACAGAAGAGTCCAAGACACCCTCACAGCTTAATACAAAATGTTTTCCAGGTTGGCATCCACTGCCCCAGGTGCCAGCCACTCCAGGAGCCTCCTGCAGATCAGGTGTTTGGAGATTGCACTCAGTGTTTTTGCATTGTTGGGAAGGCAGGCTCTGGTGCCAGACTCTAAGTTCAAAGCTGGGTTATATTACTTCCTTACTGTGTGAACTTGGTAAATTACCTAGTGTCTTTGCTTCAATTTTCTCATCTTTAAAAGTAGGGATAAAATAATTCCAAACATAGGGGATTACTGGAAGGATTAAATGTAATATATGTAATCAGTATAGTGCCTGGCACATCATAAGTGCTTGATGCAAGTTAGCCTTCATGATGATGTTTTCTCAGTAGCTTTTGTTTCTAAATTATAAGTAAAATTATCACTGTAAAATTATCACTGTAAAATAGCTAACATTGCAAGGAGGCTTCCAGCTGAAAAAGCAGAGACTGCTTTCGGCATTGGAGAATTGAGGTAATCAGTCACGCTGAAAAGGGCTAACTGAGGACCAGAATGGGTTGGCTGCTTCTCCTTCTCTGAAGCAGAGTGTCTGTCTCTACAGACAAGAGGACATTACACATTACCGAGTGAGAATGCTCATCAAAGAGAACATGGGAAATAATGTAACTAATGGCTGTAGGTTAATGTCTAATATGCAATTGGATATTGCCAGGGACTTTTGGTCTATCTCATGAACAAGCACTTTTATATTCTTTTTTCCATAACCTATTTTCCATACACATCCATGCAGTACACCGTAAAAGAACATGGTGCCTATGACCAAATGCTGAGAAGCCATGGAGGTTATAATCAAGAGTACAGGCTCTAGCTTCATGTTTTCTGTCTCTTCCACAAACCAGCTCTGTGACTTTGGCAAGTTGCCAAATGCCCTGCATGTTGGTTTTCTCATCTGTACGATGGAGATCATAACCATACCTACCAGACAGGTTTGTTATGAGGACAATACGATTTAATTGACATAAAATACTTACCTAGTGTCTTGTGTGTAAAATAAGTATTCACTAAATGATAGCTATTACTCAAATTTTTTATTTATGTTTAACCATTTAAGAATAATCCACCATTTTACAGAAAAGTAAGCATCACCTATATCCAGAGACCCTGCTATGAGTAAAAAAGAATGGAAATGGCAATAAAGAAGGAGAGGAAAGGCAAGTTTCTATTTCCATTTAGTTGGAGGAAGCTCACCAGGGAAGCATCTCTGTAGCTCTTAAGGGGGGAAGGTATATATAACTTGGTGGGTTTGGGGGAAACAAAGTAGAGAGAGAGAGAAGAATGCACAATTGAGAAGGGAAATAATGAATGAAATAAAAGGTGATTAGGTTTACTTTTGTGGAAAAGAAGGCTGGATAGTGGGGGGGAGTGAAATAATAAGATAAATGATGCTGGGCTATCACAAGAATACCATGAAAGCTATTAGTTATGATAATAGTAGCTGCTATAATACAAAAATGCTGAACTACCAATGGTTTAACACAAAAGAAGTATTTCTAGCTCATGTCACAGCCCAGTAAAGTAGTTTCTGGTTGGGCAGCCCTCCTCTAGTGCTGTTTTGGGATCCAATCCCCTCCCATCTGCGGATGCACTATCTTTAACACATGGATACCAAGGGTTACCCTGCGGGGACCTCTGTTCTAACCAACTGGAAGGTGAAATCATGTGGAATATTAGAGGTGGGAGGTTTTTATGGGCCAGGCCCAGAAGTGGTGCTTATTTTGGTCAACATCCCACTAGCCAGAATTAAGTCTCAGGCCCAAACCTACATCTAACTGTATGCTCAAGAGGAAAGGACATACATGGGGTTTGAAACTCATCACAGCCTCTGCCCCAGACACTTTCATGCAAAATGACCATGACACCTTTCTTAATACAAACCAGTACAAGTTCATAACCTAACTGGGAACAAGAAAAAACTGAACTGTACCTGGAGATTCAGGGACAAATGAAATGAACCTATCTCATGGCTACAAAATAAAAATCTATGAATTAATTTTTATGCAAGTCAAAATCATCTTCTTCAGAAATCCCTTCCATGATTACTTTATAAGAACAATAGCCAGTGCTGAGTCCTTAATTTGTATGAGGCACTGAGCTGCATTGTATTTACCTTTACCATACTACTGTGAAGTAGGAATGATCATTTCTATATTATAGATTGAGAAAGTGAATCCCAAGAAAGGTCCTGACTTACCAAAGATTGTAAAGATAGCAAGTGGTGGGGGTAGAGTTGAAACATAGGTTTTACCACTAAAACTGTCAGACTCTACTGCCTCCTATGGCTTCTCATTACTCCTTAATTCAGAATTCCTTGCGTGTACTCGTTTTGCTGCTCTCACATGGCTCTCTGCAAATGTTGGCTTGTAAGTTGTATCAGTTAACTATTGCTGTGTAACAAATTCCACCAGCCCCAGCCATATAGGGGTTTACAACAAAAATAACTTGCTCTTTCTCACACTTCTGTAGGTTGACTAGATGGTTCTTTTGTTTCACTTGGTATTCACTGGAGTCACTCAGGAAGCTGCACCCGGCTGGTGGCTGGGGTGGCCAGAAGGCCCAGGAAGGCCTCTCTCACCTGCCTGGGGCCCTGGTGCTGTCAGCTGTGGTGCCCCACTTCTCCTTCATGTGGCCTCACTCTCAGTGGTCCTTCCTCCTCCAGGGTCTCCACATGGCCTCTTTCTAAAGGGGTAGACTGGACTTCCTTAGAGCATGGGAGCTGTCTTCCTAAAGGAAGACAGCAGAGGCTCCCAGTCCTCTTAAAGGTTTGCCTAGGACTGGCTCAGCATCACTTCTGCCACATTCTGTTGGCAAAAGAAGCCCCAAGACCTGCCCAGATTAAAGGAGCGAGGAGAGAGACTTCACTCCTTGGTGGGAGGAGCAACAAAGAATTTGTGGCCATTCATAATCCACCACACTGCATTCTTTTTGTCTGTCTGGCACTGTCATCCCAGCAAAACTCCTGAAGGCAAGATCTGGGTCTTCTTGATTTTGCAATTGGTTTTTAGCACCTAGGACTATGCTCTGCATACAATGGGTTTCAAAACTGTCAATTGACAGAGTGTATATAAATCATAACCTATAAAATTTAGGTGAGAGAAAAAGCAACCCGGAACACAACAGCACACAGGCCCTCGGGGCATCTTAGGCTCCCCACTAGTGAAATTTGGTAACTCTTTCCAACCATTTTCTTACGAGAGAAACTCTGGCAATGCCCTGACATCTCTTTACAAGTTCTCTGCTTCTGTGCTCACCTATTTTCAGATGCTTACCTACCTGTCTGAGCTGAAATATGGAGTCTTTATCCTGATTTGTGTCTAAAAGCCATGACAAATGGTACATTTGGGATTCAGGGCAAATGATTTAATGTTGTTCAACAAATTAACAACTGTATAAAAAGATTCTGCTAAAATAAGATCTGTGTGCGTTTTGGGGGGGTGTCTTTTAGAAGATGAAATTGCTTAAGGCATACGTAAACAGTAACTTGGTTCTCATAACACCTATCTCAAAGCATAGGTGCTATAGGTCTCACCCTAGGCATACACAGAGGCATCACCATGTATGTGTTCACTACTTTTGAAGAGGTTTTTGCTAGGTAAGGTGCATGTACACACGCACACACATGCCTGTACAAGCCAATAAACAAGATGAAAAATAAAAGATAAAATTGTACAAGCATAAAAGAATGAGACTGATTAGAAATCAGCTGTTAGGTGATCTTATCAGTAGAACACAAGGATGGCTCTAGGGAAAGTGAAATAGCTCAGTTAAATTTACCCTGCCTTTCTTTGTAATAGATATCCTGAAACAGACACTCGTATTTGTTTACTGTACTAAAAGTAACATCTTTTTCTTCCATTCAGGCCTCTTTCTCTGCCAAGATCCCTCTAAGTAGGAAATGACAAAAATTTATGAGGGTTACATCCAAAAGCAAAGGCCTGGGGTATATTGTTGGAAAGATAAAGACTGTTCGTTTGGGAGTTCTCTGTTCCTTTATTATCTGAGAAAAGATGGAGTAGTAATTGACATGTGGTTCTTGACAGATGTTGACAAGGGAAAAACATGTAACTAAGCCCCTTGGAGTTTTTGCAAAGCATGATTATGATGCTTGCCTCCATGTTCTGTAACCTCAAGAGCACAATCAAATTTCCCCCCTTACCCTAAATGCCAAGCAGCCATCCAGACAGATGTTATAGGACTATATCAGCATCTGGCCAAAGAATAGAATTCTCTCATCTCACATCAAGGGCATGCACAATAGAGACCACTGAACGTGGAGTGAGTGCTTTGGTATATTCTATTGTTAATCTCTCTTGAAATAGATTGATTGCTGTGGAGAAAGAATTCACCAAAAAATTTCCTATTCAACTATCAGAGCTTGTATGTGGGCATGCACCATAACATTAAACAATTCATGCTCCAAAATTGTATCCATATTTTATCAGATAACATAATAGGATGATAGGAATATTAACAAATATGCTTTTAGAGTAGCATTGCATAAGAATAAGATTTAGAAAGGAAGTATTTTCTCTGTATTTGCCAAACATCCAGATGAAAAGTTGAAAGATTGTCAGTTGTGCAGATGTTCTATATATCCAGGTGTTATGTAGAGAAGATATTTGGCAACAAATGAAACTTTCTTTTTTCATCCATATGTTTCATTCTAGTTTCATTTTGTATAAAATTGTAGAATAATAGATATTACAAGCATATTTTAGTTTTTAAAAATAAAAGTAGAGCAAAATCTTAGAACACTGTTTCTATGTTTCTTTTAAGTATGTCTACAGTAGTAAACTGAGAATTCCTAGAGTTTTAATGAAATAGAATTGCTCATGACAAGCAAAATATACACTGATCTGATTTCAGTACACCCTGCATTCTTTTCTCACTTGATATTACTCTGTATTTTAAGAGGATGGCTACATAATAATTTGAGATTTGTTTGTTTTCCGCTTATATTTTCCAGTCCTCCTGGTACATTCACTTCAGCAACAGTCTCTGTGGGTTGTTAGCAGAGAGGGGTGCATATCAGAGTAAAAAGCACAAATAGCCCTAAGGCTTCTTAAATTTGGTTTCCGAAAGCTTAAGCTTCAAGAAAGGAGTCCAGTTAATATACAGAAAATAAAGACACATGCTCTTTCTTGGACACCCAAGTTTGTGGACTGATACACACACTGAAGTTGAACGGTGCACTTAGACAATACGCTATTGTGATTGGATCAGTCAGCTTAGGTGGGCTCAGGTGGACTTTAGGAATAATCAAGTGCAAAATCTTTTTGCAACACCGAAGGGTTATTTCTCTTTCACATGGTATGTCTTCCATGGGTTCTCTTTACTGGATATCCAAGCTGAAGGAGAAGCTCCTATGTGACACGCTGGCTTTCTCAGGTCAAATGAGGAGAGCAATGGTGGATCACACAATGGTTCTTCAAGCTTTTTCCTAGAAGGCTTATGTCACTTCTACTAATATATCATTGGATAAAGCGAGCATTGTGGCCAAGCCTGATATCTTTGGGTAGGAAATATAATCCTGTCACTGGGAGGGGCTTCACTGGGAAGACCCAGCAGCGAGGGGCAGTAAATGTTTTTACCTCAATACAACTTACCACAATTATCATTTTAAGCATGTGTCATGGGCTTAATTGTGCAGATCACTGGGTTAGATGTGCGTCAAAATAATTATTCATTGTGGGTATTTTCTTTTTGAAAGATTATAAAACATGAGAGAAAACACCAATTCAGACAGAAAACAGAAGAATAGTGAAGCAATTTTGGATGTTTCCAGATAGGTGTGCAGTATTGTGCTTATAATCATATAGAGAATGAGAGTAAATTCATGTTCAGAGTGGAAAACAAAGAACTGAGGAGACTGATCTCCAGCTAGTCAAACTGGGAAAAGTTTGTGGTTTAGGATCTGTTTGAATGGGGAGGAAGTAATAAATAATGATGACTAATATTTGTGTGTCCTTTTACAATTTATAACTGTTATTTTACTTAATACTTGTAACAACCACCTGATACTGCAAAAAATAATGCAGTACGCGGGCCTCTCACTGTTGTGGCCTTTCCTGTTGCGGAGCACAGGCTCCGGATGCGCAGGCTCAGTGGCCATGGCTCACGGGCCCAGCCGCTCCGCGGCATGTGGATCTTCCCGGACCGGGGCGCGAACCCGGGTCCCCTGCATCAGCAGGCGGACTCTCAACCACTGCGCCACCAGGGAAGCCCTAAGAAATATTTATTGATGACCTACAAGCTGGATGATAGAAGAGGATGGACGTTGCTGATACAGATTGTGGATATAAAAGAACTTACTTGGGCCTAAAAGTTAGATGTAAAACCAGCTTAACTATTTAATCATATCTTCCATCTTCCACACTGAACTCCCTTAGGCTAGGAGGATATTAAGTGGAAAATGCGTTCTTGGTTCTCTTTGGAGAAGAATCTATTGTTCCCCTTATTGGTGGAAAGGGGCATTGCTGAAAAACATTGTGATGCTGCCCACTTCTGGTCAGAGGGATACTGCAATGATTTTGGTTTCTATGTTAGTTCAGGTCTTCTGAGAAGCAGTCACCAAGGTGAGACTAGATCGGCAAGAGATTTATTCCCTGAAAAAGCTGTGAAGGATAAAGGGGAGGGAGCAGAAGAGGGTAGAGAGAGCATCAGACCATGATGCAGGTCTTCTACCAGTGAAGGATTGTGGGGAAGGAAGGAGGATTGGGTAGAAAGAGTCTCTGAAATATAGTTCTGATATCACTTATATGTAGAAACTAAAAAAAAGATACAAATGAACTTATTTACAAAACAGAAATAGACTCACAGACATAGAAGACAAACTTATGGTTACCAAAGAGGAAAAAGGGGGGATAAATTAGGAGTTTGGGATTAAAATATACACACTACTATATATAAAATAGGTAAACAACAAGGACCCACCATATAGCACAGGGAACTATACTCAATATCTTGTAATAACCTATAAGGGAAAAGTATCTAAAAAATAGCTGTACCCCCTGAAACTAACACAACATTCTAAATCAACTGTATTTCAATAAAATTTTTTTAAATGTAGTTTTAGGAAAGTTTTAGCCTCACTTGAGGACTTGGGGAATTTTCTAACTCAAATGGCCAGTCCTAGGAATTCTGTGAGCACCCTGTGGAGTCTGGCCTTGGCGTGAACACTGTAATGGATCCAGAGGAACAGGAACTGGAGGGACCAGCAGTCAACTCTGCTCCCCACCGCAGGAGATCTGTGCCACCACAGCCCACCCCTCGTACCACACAGATCTACTTCTCCATTTAGGTTTGGGCAAAGTTCCTCCATGGTTCCCAGGGGCCTCTCTTCATGAGGGGGAACTTACAGAGAAGCTAATGGGATGAATGAGAGTTCTTATTACTGCAGTTGATCTCAGGACTGGTACCCTCCATATGCATCCTAAATTCCCATCACTCTCAACTACCACCTTGGAATGTCTAAGTGCCTTACCTAGTAGTGTTACCTGAATCTTTACTCCTTAAATGTCTCAGGCTTTGGCAATCACATGTTTTTCAGACCAGGTTGCTGCACACATCTGTTAACCATTACAGTGGAGCAAGGAGGTATCAAATGGATACCTGGAGGATCCAAATGGATCACCTGGGTTCCACACATATTCCTCTCTGACCCTATTATATAAAAGCAGCTCTACCTCCTCCTGTTGATCAAGGTAAATTACCCTGCCAGTGACCTGCCATGGGCTTCTTCTGGCCTGCTGGTCCATGGTGTCCCGTAGGCAGCCATAGCTAATAGTTCAATTGGACCCTTTCATCGTTCCCTGAAAAGAGTGTTCTCTCTCTGGGAACCAGTACCTCTAACCTTGCAGAGTTAATAGTTGTGGGAAGCACAAAATCCCCCAGTATGTCACTAGGAGGGATGAAAAGTCAATCCTGCTTCCAGTCTTTTGTTCCCAGATCCAGGTATTCTTCCTATCAGGAACACAGCACCATGCAGAAGGTTCTCATTTAATGCATTGACTGCATCGTGAAGGATGGAACCCTCTCCTTGCAGAGGACTGTCTCTGAGCTGAAGTTTCAACTGTGCCTTGAGAAAGCTGTTCCAGCACTCTCTGAGAGTGGTTGCTTCTGGATGGTGTAGTATATGGTAAGAACAGTGAATCCCATTGTTATGTCCTGTACCTCCTTTGCTTTGAACTGGTTCCCCTGGTCCGATGCTATGTTGTCCAGAATCCATGCCTGTGGATCAAGGCACTTCGTAAGTCCCAAAAGAGCAGTGCTGGCTGAGACTCTGCAGGCAGAAAAGGCAAACCTATACTTGGAACAGGTATCTATCTCAGTGATGATGAACCACTGACCTTTCTAGGATAGAAGGGGCCCAATGTAGCCAACTTGCTATGAAGTGACCAGTTGGCCTCATTGAGGAATAGTATCATTCAGTGTTGAAATTCATAGGCAGCAGCAGTTACACTGGCCTTTTAAATGTGCGTCCATGCTGCTGGGCTCATATACAGTCTCCATGAAAACCACTATAGCCACTCTATTCTAGTACCCATGTGCTGGTTCTAAGGTGGCCAGTGACAAAGAATGGCTGACATCAATCAGGCAAGTCATTCTGTTGATTTGGTTGTTCAATGTCTCTTCAGTGGTAGATGTTTTCCAGTGGCCATTAACATGTAATACAAAAATGTCACACTTTTTCCCACTCCCTTATGTCCATCCACATGCTATTCCTCACACCTTCTTGCCTCTAATTTTCTAGTCCTTTTCCTTGCAAGCCCCTGACAATGGGCCACTGCCCATGAGTCTCTATCTATCTTCACCTCTGGTCATTTCCTGTTGCTCAATAAAAGGCTGGTCAGGTGCACTGCTCTCAGCTCTGCCCATTGGGAAGGTTTCTCCTCTCCACTAACTTTTAAGGCTACCCCTGTCATTTCCATTTTCAGTTTGCTCCCCTGTATCAAACTATGTCATACTTTGGCTCCAAGCTATATGGTTCCCTCAGTCTCGGGCCTATCTATACCGTACGCCTTAACTATGAAACAAGTGTTGAAAGCTACAAGTTATGCTTTATGAGAGCAGCTCTTATCCTCATCTTTTATATTTATTTGATGCCTCAACAGCTAGAATCATATATTCTAATCAATAAACAGGACAAATACATGTCTTCTTCCAAGATGCCAAACATGGCGGCATTCAGGAATGTCTTATTTGCATGCACATTTGCATTTATTCTGAAATTTTTAACAAGTAAATATGTACAAGCCCAATCCTTGCTTGCATCAATATCTTTCTCATTAATTCTTTTCCAATAAACTACTTCCATCCATAAAAGCAGGTGACTGAAATCATATTCTCTGGTTAGTAAAGGGACATCACTGTTATGTTTTTCATTACACAACAAACCATGATTAGAAATCAACAATTTCTGTACTACAGGAATGTTTTTAAGAATTAGGGATGTTGAGGCATGGCAATCCAGTTACCTTCATATATTTCGAAGACTGTTGTTTGTATGAGCAATTAGACTTGTTCTAGGTTGTCCCAGGGTGCAGAAACAGGAAGAAGCAGAGGTTACAGGGAGGCAAATTTTGACAATAGAAATAAAAGTTTTATGAAAAAGCTATACAAAGTTGGAATGGGTTCTATCTAAAGGTAGTGAGTATTCAGTGGAGGGTTAAACACTGGTGTGTCTAACAAGAGGCTACTTGACTAAATTTAGGGATGTTTTAGAGAGAATTCATGGACTAGAAGTGGAGAGATTACCTCTGAAATAATCTAAGAAAGCAGCACAACACGGTGGAAAGAACATAGGTTTAAACCAAAATCTGAGAGCAATGTCAAATTTGTCAAATTACATAATTTTCTCCTCTATAAATAGGAATAATAATACTAACTACCTTGCAGGGTTTTGTGAAACTCTAACATAATAAAGATATGTGTCTAATAGACTGTCTAGCACATAGCTGTGTTCAATGAAATTTCTTATTATGCTCTGATTTTATGTAGCTAAACCTTACGAAGCTGCCAACATTTTACCTTTATAATGTATAAAAATGGTAATTACATGTGATTTAAACTGATATGATTACCAAAATTAGATATAATTAAATCCCAATTCCTATAATGTCTAAGATTATAAGATTCAGATTTAGGATCTGTTATTTACAAATTCTTTGATTTCTAAATATTATTTATTGCTTAATCAAAAAAAACAGTATAGCATGATGATTTAGAGGTGAGAATTGTTTTTGTTTTTTTTTGTTTTGGTTTGGTTCCATGCAGTTCCAAATGACTAGGTTGACCTCTGATCTATGGTTCATACCTTGGGTGCAAAATTGCTGGATTAGATAGAATTCCAAAATCCATGTAGCCTGGAAGCCTAAGTCACAAATTTATGGGGTGGGGGAGCATGTATGGGTTAACAAGTCATTATATCTTCCATACCCTACAGATATGCTCTGACAATCAAAGCAGATTACCAAGGAGACATTAGGCAGACATGTTAACTGGTGATGTTCTTATCAACTTGCTCTCTGGAAGTAGCTGAGAACAAGGAGGGGAATTAATTGACATTTCTATAAATCAGAGAATCTCTATAAGTTGTGTCATAATTTTAGCAAGTGTTAGAGCCTTAGTATTTCTACTTCACCATAGTTTAGAACTGCAATTTTCTATTATAAGTACTTTCTGCTACTGAAGTCACATGGGTCCTCTTCAGGCATATTCATAGGTATATTTTAAGGCAATCTATTTCCTGACATAAGTAAGTGTTTGGTACTTTAATTATAACTCATCAAGAAAGACCATCTATTTACCTGTCTGTTGATCAAAATTTCTAAATTATAGAGGGAGGAAAAATGCGAATGCCAGCTGTACTTAAAAGAAATAACAATAATTTACTTAGGCAAGAAAATTATAGAGTATACATAATAAGTTATGATGACTAATGTCATAGTAAACCAATTGGATATATCAGTTATATGATTATTCTAGAACCTATATTTCTAACCACTCATATTAAAACAAACCAAAAAATCCCACTACCACAATTCTTTGAAAAAAATAAAAAGCATAAGTAGTAAAAAAAAACAAAACCCTTACCTGCAAAAGTGACTACTGTAATAATAACTAATAACTTATGGTTTAAATGATAATTTAGACTATATTACTTCAGCAGAGATATCACTGTCATTGCAATGATTCCTTTGTATTTAGAATGGCAAAAGAAAAAGAGGTTTCCACATGACAAATACTTAGGTACAGGTTTGACAACTAGAAAAAGGTTTTGTCCCAGCAGAGCTGAGCAGATTAAGCCTGAAACAATTTTTTTTAAATTATCCCCTAAATCAAAGCAAAGGTTAGGACAAAGTTCTACAAGTCAACATCAAGGTCATAGCCTAGGTCTAGGAGAGGAACAACAACAAAAAAAGCCAGGAAACCAAAAACAGCGCAGCCAGTTGTCAGTCTAGAAACAAGGCAGGTGGTTAAAGTCGGAAGTCACATAAGTAACTGAAAGAGCCAAGGTCCAAACCACAAGGCAGAAGTTATGAGAATAAGACAACTGGTCTCCGATCCCCACGCTGGGAATGGCAGCCGAGCAGAGGTGCCTAGTCACAGAACCCAAAGGGCAGTTGCTGAAACAACAGAGTTTTTATGTTTCCTGCCCTTTAAAAAAGGCAACAGAAGATAATTAATGTCTGTGCCTCTCTGGTGTGGTCCGATTAGAGGCAAGTTTGGGCTGATTGAGAGTTTGTACCTGTCCAACAGGATCAGAAAACATTCTGATTCCCTGGAGGTCATTGTCATGGAGCATGAGGATGCAGACAAGTCAGAGGAAATCAGACAGACGACAGACTGAATGCTCTTGAACTCACTCACCTTGGCCAGGTGACTTTTTCTGCATTAGTTCCTTATTTCAGGGCAGGAGAAAGAGAACCAGGAATTTGAATTGTTCTAAATAGCAAGTGTGACTTCTTTTAAACAACATCTCCTTTATTATGTCTAGTTAATGGCATGAAGGATTGGAATTCAGTTGTCTCCTCAGGGAAGTAGAGTATTGGGCCTGTTTACCTCCTTGATCCAAACCAATGGGAGAGAAACAGCAAGCGAAGGGGAAGAAATGGCTTCATTGGGTAGTTTGTAATTTTGAAACACTCCATAATCTATGTCCACATTACAGTAAGAACACACTTGCTTTTCCTTGACCCCTTCTTGTGGTGATTTTCCATTCCTATCCTTAGCATTGGCAGAGTATAAATGAGAGGCTGAGAGGGGTCCAGCCCATTGTCCTCCTGGGGGACTAAAAATACACACCCCAGAGCTCCAGTCAGTGGGCTCCCAACAGAGCAACCAGTGGAAAGTCTAACATTTTCCTCGAGTAATGGTATTCAGTTAATGACGTTCTCTGACAGGAAGCTTTCTTTCTGACACTGCCTAAATTTTCCTCTTCCTAACTCACTCCCATGGTTATCTCTATGTGTCCTGGAAAACAATACCAACCCCCTCATCAATGTTCTATTCTTAGGCCTGGTTTAGTCCCTCTATAGAGTCAGATGGTTTATATTTAGCTCCTCTTAAGTTTCTCCCATTAGTCATTCAAACTCATCATTGCCTTAGTCATTTTTGTTTGATTGGCTGGCCTTCAGTTTATGATGCTTGGCCTAAGAATGAAAACAGCATTTCCAGGGACAGCTCACATGGGTGGGGTCAGGTACTTTAGTCTATAGATTGACTTTACATATTTCTTGGAAACTGATCTAATTTTTCATTCTTTTACAACCCATGTCTCCTTTAGCCTCACACAGTTTTGAGTTCCTTCCATCGCTGATACTCTCCCTACTGGGAGAATAGTTTCTAAGATATGCTGTTATCCCTAGAACTTAGTACCATGCCTGGCACATCAGTGGAAATCAAGATACACTTGATATATGAATGAATGAATAAATGTTTTAAACATTACTTGTAAGGATTATTTCTAAATTAATTTTTTCTGGAGTTAGGAGATATTTCAATTTTTCGTTTTTCTGGTAATACCTCGGTGTTTTACTTCAATTTATATATGTTATTAATTAGACTATTAGAGTACAATCCCATTCTATACAAGAATTTATATGCATATCTTTGCATAAAATTTGTTGAGCCACATACTTGGAAGTGATTCTTGCCACAGGATTTCTGGCCTGGTAAGTCCCTTAGAAATCATCTAGTCTGATTCAAAAATTTTGTAGATGTGTAAACTGACACCCAGAGAGGATAACATACTTCTCAGATTATAGGAGACCTGCTTTAAAAGTTCTGTACAATAATTTTCTCTTTTGTTCACACTTAATTCTTCATGCTGGGAGCTGACACCATCTTGTAGGTAATGGTCAACTCCTTCCCATCACTCTAGCATACACTTTTTTTCCTTACATTTGAAAATGGAACTCCTGTTTAAGGGACTAATCTTCATCTGTGATTCAAGTTCTGCCAATTGCAGGCCCTCTGGCAACCCACTGCTGATTTGTAGTGGTTTCCCAGCTGAACCTTGTAATTCGAGAGGGTTGGAAGTTGACTTCTTAGAGTTTTGAGACTCATTACAGGTCAATACCAGCATCTATCTGAGGTTTTTACTGTGGTCTCTTTTTTACACATTCCTATTTTCCTTGGTGTATTTGCACTTTTGCTTCTACATGGAATTTTGAGGTTGGCCACGTGGTGGCGCTGTAGTTAACAGCTTGATTTTCTTGTGTATTTTTCCGTTGCCTTTTTAGCTTTGTTTTTAAATTGAAGTTATGTGAAATATGCACATCTTGTAAACTCTGATGCAGGTGAAATGACTTAATGGCTCGTGACTTCTAGATTAATTTTAAACATTAGAAACATTGTAAAAACAGACTCTTGCTAATAATGATCATTATCTTAATGGCTTGAGGCATAATCGTTTACCAACATTAACCAAGTGATTAAAATGCATCATGAGTTTAATTTGAAAAGATTTAAGTTCCTTTGCAATAAATGCCCAATGCTATTAGCTTCATCTTTGTGAGGCCTAAATTTGTCATTATATGACTTTGTATTTCCACTGCTAGACAGAAAGTAAACCCACTCTTGTTAACATAGGCCACATTATGCCTACTGTTTACCAACCACATGGCATTCCCTATATTAGTACTGAATTGGGCCATGTGGTGCATCACGTACGGGCAATCGTCACTTTTTTATTGCCCTGCTATTTGATAATTTATTATTTGACAAGGCAAATGACCTTAACAGATGTTAAGATTAATTTCCATGGTCAGTAAAACCTGTAAGGAAAGAGAAACTAGTTTCATCAAAACTAGGTATGATCTTTATAACAATCAGATCTTCTTTTGATATAATATTTCTATAACTTTGTATTAATGTCTTTAAAAAGTGTCTAATCCAAAATTTAGCAATAATCATCCAGAAATATTCTGTCTCAACTGACAGAGAGAAGAAAACAAAAAAGATTCAGCACCAAAATTTTTTGCACAAAGAACCTGCCTCTGGACTTTAAGTTTAGTCACCTTCTCATTATTTCTTCTGATGAGTCATGAACAAAATCTTGACCTGCTACCGAGCAGCTATGCCACGAGGATAATGATCTTACTTCCAAAACTCTGTAAGAAAATTAGGAGAAAAAAAAAAACCCACAATAAACAACAATCCAAAAAAACAAACTTTGGCAACCTTGGAAGGAAAAAGCCCATATCCATAATGGGTACTGTTTCATTTCCAGAAGCTTTCCTCAAAGGAAACAACCAAGTAAATAACTCTCACTGACTGATGTTAGAGATTAGCCTTCCACCGGCTTACTGATGAATTTTGATCTTTATGGCTTGTTAGCTGTTTCCTCCTCAAAATAGGTCAACATCGTTATTCCCAGTTTTCAAATATTTCCAGAGACCCAAGATGGAGAATTGACTTGCCCAAGATTGTTTAGTGAGTGGGTAGAAGGCATGTCCGCTGGGCAATAAAATGCTAATATGAAAAGTAAATTTCTGCTTTCTAATTAGTTTCTTTCAACTGTTTCAAAACTCCATTTCTTTAGAATGCTAGTCTGTGGGTAGGCCAGAAGGTTTGGATAGGTAAGGAGTTAAAAAATTTTCCCAAGGAAAATCAGATAATTTAAAACTCATGCATAGAATTTGCTACAATATTTTAATGAAGTAAAAATCACAGATTTTCAGTCAAACTACTGAAAGCTTTGGTAGCTTCACCAAGTTTAAACTATTCATTCATTCATTCACTCATTTATTTGAAATAGCTGTGGAGCACCTACTCTAGATAAATTGCTGGGCATAAAGCATCCTAAAAAAAGTTAGTATCTCAGGATGAACCCTCTAATGATTCACAGTACTGCCATTCCCACCCCTGCCAAGTACATGTGTTACATCCTTAAATAACATGTCTTTTAGTTAAGAGTAAAGACAAACTATGAAATTTAGCATAGAATATTAAAATGGAAGCAACCATAAGAGAGAACCTAGATAAGGAAACAGAGTCCCCAAAAGTAAAATTACTTATTCAAGATCTCACGGTTAGACAGTAGCAAAGAAGTTGAAAACAAGATTTTGGAGTTCATGCCATTATAGGTTTTGTCTCTCAAAACCCTTTTAAACATCTTTGTATACCCAAAATAGGAATTTTAATTCCCCAAACCTAAGTACAATAACTGTGTGCTGAGATATGCGTGGTTTGGGTTTTTGTTTTTGTTTTTTTTTGATATCTGAGAGATAACATAGTAGAATATAATAGTGATTTATGTTTGTATTTATGTCCATACCAACTATCTAGTGAAATTTTCTATGACTTAAAGACATGAAAATTGTGCTCCCTAGGTTTTATGGAGATTCAATAATAATTCTAGTGCTTTTATGGACTGAATTTTTTCTCTTCAAATACAGAAAGGGGAGATAATACTTCCTTCTACAAGAATTAATGGCTATAAATTTGTGCTGTAGTTTACAGATATATTATCCCTAATAATTCTTTTTTTTTTTTTTAAGTGCTTTAGTTGTTGTTGCTATGGTTTGAAAATTCCTTGCTGTAGTTATTTAGCACCTTTTGGCCAATAAAAGTTTACAAGTTCCACATTTGAAGTTGTGTAAAATTTCTCTTTCCTTGCTTGCTAAGCTGTTTTTAATAGTTATTTTAATATTTTATAATGATTTAAATATTTTACAGTAATTAAAATAATATGTGATGATGATACGAAAATGGTACTAAGACAAAATCTAGAGTCTGTGAAGCAAAACAGAGGATCATGATACAGGAAGCTAGGTATCCAGCTGCCGGTCCATTAAAGCTTGCGTGTAATGGTCTGACCACTTATCTGCTAAATTTCCTGCTAGCTAGACATGATCACATCAATTTCCTTTACAAGGAACTATTACATAATTACAACTTTGAGGGGGAGCAAAGTCATTTTAGCCTTTCGACACACCAGGACCATGAGTTAATTGAGCCCCTTCATGAGTTAATTGAGCCCCTTCATGGGGAAGAAATAATACCGCCTACCATGTTTAGAAAATTTAATTGTGAAGAGTGTGGGGCAAGCTACATGGTAGAAGGCATCTCAAGAAAACCTCAGAAACCTCAAATTAAACCACGTTTTTTGTTTTGTTTTGTTTTGTTTTGGTATTTTATAGAGAGAAATTTTGCCAATGGAAGAGAATATAAGAATTTTTTTAAATCCCCAAACAGAAAGGTCAGCCCTTGTCCTTATGGCCATACTACTGATACTTCCCTCAGCCTGGGGTAACAATTACACTCCTATGTTCATTGTTTTTTTTTGTTTTTAATTTTTTAAAAAATTTTATTTATTATTTTATACAACAGGTCCTTATTAGTCATCCATTTTATACACATCAGTGTATACATGTCAATCCCAATCACCCAATTCATCAAACCCCCACCCCCAACCCCCGCCGCTTTCCCCCCTTGGTGTCCATACCTTTGTCCTCCACTTCTGTGCCTCTATTTCTGCCTTGAAAACAGGTTCATCTGTACCATTTTTCTAGGTTCCACATATATGTGTTAATATACAAAATTTGTTTTTCTCTTTCTGACTTACTTCACTCTGTATGACAGTCTCTAAGTCCACCCACATCTCTACAAATGACCCAATTTCATTCCTTTTAATGGCTGAGTAATATTCCACTGTATACATGTACCACATCTTCTTTATCCATTCATCTGTCGATGGGCATTTAGGATGCTTCTATGACCCGGCTATTGTAAATAGTGCTGCAATGAACATCGGGGTGCATGTGTCTCTTTGAATTATGGTTTTCCCTGGGTATATGCCCAGTAGTGGGATTGCTGGGTCGTATGGTAATTCTATTTTTAGTTTTTGAAGGAACCTCCATACTGTTCTCCATAGTGGCTGTATCAATTGACATTCCCACCAACAGTGCAAGAGGGTTCCCCTTTCTCCACACCCTCTCCAGCATTTGTTGTCTGTAGATTTTCTGGTGATGCCCATTCTAACTGGTGTGAGGTGATAACTCATTGTAGTTTTGATTTGCATTTCTCTAACAATTAGTGATGTTGAGCAGCTTTTCATGTGCCTCTTGGCCATCTGTATGTCTTCTTTGGAGAAATGTCTATTTTGGTCTTCTGCCCCTTTTTGGATTGGGTTGTTTGTTTTTTTAATATTGAGCTGCATGAGTGGTTTATATATTTTGGAGATTAATCCTTTCTCCGTTGATTTGTTTGCAAATATTTTCTCCCATTCTGAGGGTTGTCTTTTCGTCTTGTTTATGGTTTCCTTTGCTGTGCAAAAGCTTTGAAGTTTCATTGGTCCCATTTGTTAATTTTGGTTTTTATTTCCATTAATCTAAGAGGTGGATCAAAAAAGATCTTGCTGTGATTTATGTCAAAGAGTATTCTTCTTATGTTTTCCTCTAAGAGTTTTATAGTGTCCAGTCTTACATTTAGGTCTCTAATCCATTTTGAGTTTATTTTTGTGTATGGTGTTAGGGAGTGTTCTAATTTCATTCTTTTACATGTAGCTGTCCAGTTTTCCCAGCACCACTTATTGAAGAGACTGTCTTTTCTCCACTGTGTATCCTTGCCTCCTTTGTTATAGATTAGTTGACCATAGGTGCGTGGGTTTATCTCTGGGCTTTCTATCTTGTTCCATTGATCTATGTTTCTGTTTTTGTGCCAGTACCATATTGTCTTGATTACTGTAACTTTGTAGCATAGTCTGAAGTCAGGGAGTCTGATTCCTCCAGCTCCGTTTTTTTCCCTCAAGACTGCTTTGGCTATTCGGGGTCTTTTGTGTCTCCATACAAATTTTAAGCTTTTTTGTTCTAGTTCTGTAAAAAATGCCATTGGTAATTTGATAGGGATTGCATTGAATCTGTAGATTGCTTTGGGTAGTATAGTCATTTTCACAATATTGATTCTTCCAATCCAAGAACATGGTATATCTCTCCATCTGTCTGTGTCATCTTTGATTTCTTTCATCAGTGTCTTATAGTTTTCTGAGTACAGGTCTTTTACCTCCTTAGTAGGTTTATTCCTTGGTATTTTATTCTTTTTGTTGCAATGGTAAATGGGAGTGTTTCCTTAATTTCTCTTTCACATTTTTCATCATTAGTGTATAGGAATGCAAGAGATTTCTGTGCATTAATTTTGTATCCTGCTAGTTTACCAGATTCATTGATTAGCTCTAGTAGTTTTCTGGTAGCATCTTTAGGATTCTCTACGCATAGCATCATGTCATCTGCAAACAGTGACAGTTTTACTTCTTCTTTTCCAATTTGTATTCTTTTCATTTCTGTTTCTTCTCTGGTTGCCGTGGCTAGGACTTCCAAAACTATGTTGAATAATAGTGGTGAGAGTGGACATCCTTGTCTTGTTCCTGATCGTAGAGGAAATGCTTTCAGTTTTTCACCACTGAGAATCATGTTTGCTGTGGGTTTGTCATATATGGCCTTGATTATGTTGAGGTAGGTTCCCTCTGTGCCCACTTTCTGGAGTTTTTATCATAAATGGGTGTTGAATTTTGTCAAAAGATTTTTCTTCATCTATTGAGATGATCATATGGTTTTTATTCTTCAATTTGTTAATATGGTTTATCACATTGATTGATTTACATATATTGAAGAATCCTTGCATCCCTGGGATAAATCCCGCTTGATCATGGTGTATGATCCTTTTAATGTGTTGTTGGATTCCCTTTGCTAGTATTTTGTTTAGGATTTTTGCATCTATATTCTTCAGTGATATTGGTCTGTAATTTTCTTTTTTGTAGTATCTTTTTTTTATGGATGAATTTTTTTTTTTTCTTTTTTGGCTGCATTGAGTCCTCATTGCTGCACGTGGGAACTCTCTAGTTACAGCGAGCGGGGACCAATCCTCGCCGTGGTGCACAGGGCCCTCACTGCAGTGGCCTCTCTCGTTGTGGAGCACAGGCTCCAGATACGTGGGCCTCAGTAGCTGCAGCAAGCAGGCTCAGCAGTTGTGGTTCGCAGGCTCCAGAGCTCAGGCTCAGTAGTTGCGGCGCAGGGGCCCAGCCATTCCATGACATGTGGGACCTTCCCAGACCAGGGCTCGAACCCGTGTCCCCTGCACTGGCAGGTGGACCCTTAACCACTGCACCACCAGGTAAGTCCCTTTTGTAGTATCTTTGTCTGGTTTTGGTATCAGGATGATGGTGGCCTCATAGAATGAGTTTGGGAGTGTTCCTTTCTCCGCAAGTTTTTGGAAGAGTTTGAGAGGGATGGGTGTCAGCTCTTCTCTAAATGTTTGATAGAATTCACCTGTGAAGCCATCTGGTCCTGCACTTTTGTTTATTGGAAGATTTTTCCTCACAGTTTCAATTTCATTACTTGTGATTGTTCTGTTCATATTTTCTATTTCTTCCTGGTTCAGTCTTGGAAGGTTATACCTTTCTAAGAATTTGTCCATTTCTTCCAGGTTATCCATTTTATTGGCATAGAGTTGCTTGTAGTAGTCTCTTAGGATGCTTTGTAGTTCTGCGGTGTCTCTTGTAACTTCTCCTTTTTCATTTCTAATTTTATGAATTTGAGTCCTCTCCCTCTTTTTCTTGATGAGTCTGGCTAATGGTTTATCAATTTTGTTTATCTTCTCAAAGAACGAGCTTTTAGTTTTATTGATCTTTGCTATTGTTTTCTTTGTTCTATTTCATTTATTTCTGCTCTGATCTTTATCATTTCTTTCCTTCTGCTAACTTTGGGTTTTGTTTGTTCTTCTTTCTCTAGTTTCTTTAGGTGTAAGGTTAGATTGTTTATTTGAGATGTTTCTTGTTTCTCAAGGTAGGCTTGTATAGCTATAAACTTCCCTCTTAGAACTGCTTTTGCTGCATCCCATAGGTTTTGGATCATCGTGTTTTCATTGTCATTTGTCTCTAGGTATTTTTTGATTTCCTCTTGGATTTCTTCAGTGATCTCTTGGTTATTTAGTAATGTATTGTTTACCCTCCATGTTTTTGTGTTTTTTACATTTTTTCCCCTGTAATTCATTTCTAATCTCATAGCATTGTGGTCAGAAAAGATGCTTGATATGATTTCAATTTTCTTAAATTTACCAAGGCTTGATTTTTGACCCAAGATGTGACCTATCCTGGAGAATGTTCCATGCGCACTTGCTAAGAAAGTGTTATCTGCTCTTTTTGGATGGAATGTCCTATAAATATCAATTAAATCTATCTGGCCTATTGTGTCATTTAAAGCATTTGTTTCCTTATTAATTTTCATTTTTGATGATCTGTCCATTGGTGTAAGTGAGGTGTTAAAGTCCCCCACTATTACTGTGTTACTGTCAGTTTCCTCTTTTAGAGCTGTTAGCAGTTGCCTTATTTATTGAGGTGCTCCTATGTTGGGTGCATATATATTTATAACTGTTATATCTTCTTCTTGGATTGATCCCTTGATCATTATGCAGTGTCCTTCCTTTTCTCTTGTAACATTCTTTATTTTAAAGTTTATTTTATCTGATACGAGTATTGCCACTCCAGCCTCCTTTTGATTTCCATTTGCATGGAATATCTTTTTCCATTCCCTCACTCTCAGTCTGTATGTGTCCCTAGGTCTGAAGTGGGTCTCTTGTAGACAGCACATAGATGGGTCTTGTTTTTATATCCATTCAGCAAGCCTGTGTCTTTTGGTTGGAGCATTTAATCCATTCACGTTTAAGATAATTATTGATATGTACTTTTCTATTACCATTTTCTTAAATGCTTTGGGTTTGTTTTTGTAGGTCCTTTTCTTCTCTTGTGTTTCCCACTTAGAGAAGTTCCTTTAGCATTTGTTGTAGAGCTGGTTTGGCGGTGCTGAATTCTCTTAGCTTTTGCTTGTCTGTGAAGCTTTCGATTTCTCCATCGAATCTGAATGAGATCCTTGCCAGGTAGAGTAATCTTGGTTGTAGGGTCTTCCCTGTCATCACTTTAAGTATATCATGCCACTCCCTTCTGGCTTGTAGAGTGTCTGCTGAGAAATCAGCTGTTAACCTTATGGGAGTTCCCTTGTATGTTGTTTGTCATTTTTCCCTTGCTGCTTTCAATAATTTTTCTTTGTTTTAAATTTTTGCCAGTTTGATTACTATGTGTCTCTGCGTGTTTCTCCTTGGGTTTACCCTGTATGGGACTCTCTGCCATTCCTGGACTTGGGTGGCTATTTCCTTTCCCATGTTAGGGAAGTTTTTGACTATAATCTCTTCAAATATTTTCTCTGGTCCTTTCTCTCTCTCTTCTCCTTCTGGAACCCCTTTAATGCGAATGTTTTTGCGTTTAATGTTGTCCCAGAGTTCTCTTAGGCTGTGTTCATTTCTTTTCATTCTTTTTTCTTTAGTCTGTTCCGCAGCAGTGAATTCCACCATTCTGTCTTCCAGGTCACTTATCCGTTCTTCTGCCTCAGTTATTCTGCTATTGATTCCTTCTAGTGTAGTTTTCATTTCAGTTATTGGATTGTTCATCTCTATTTGTTTGTTCATTAATCCTTTTAGGTTTTTGTTAAACATTTCTTGCATCTTCTCAATCTTTGCCTCCATTCTTTTTCTGAGGTCCTGGATCATCTTTGCTATCATTATTCTGCATTCTTTTTCTGGAACGTTGCCTATGTCCACTTCATTTAGTTGTTTTTCTGGGGTTTTATCTTGTTCCTTCATCTGGTACATAGCCCTCTGCCTTTTCATCTTGTCTATCTTTCTGTGAATGTGGTTTTTGTTCCACAGGCTGTAGGACTGTAGTTCTTCTTGCTTTTGCTGTCTCCCCTCCGGTGTGTGAGGCTATCTAAGAGGCTTGTGCAAGTTCCCTGATGGGAGGGACTAGTGATGGGTAGAGCTGACTGTTGCTCTGGTGGGCAGATATCAGTAAAACTTTAATCCGCTTGACTGCTGATGGGTGGGGCTAGGTTCCCTCCTTGTTGGTTGTTTGGCCTAAGGTGACCCAATACTGGAGCCTACCTGGGCTCTTTGGTGGGGCTAATGGCGGACTCAGGGAGGGCTCATGCCAAGGAGTACTTCCCAGAACTTCTGATGCCAGTGTCCTTGTCCTCACAGTGAGCCACAGCCACCACCCGCCTCTGCAGAAGACCCTCCAACACTAGCAGGTAGGTCTGATTCAGTCTCCTGTGGGGTCACTGCTCCTTACCCTGGGTCCCAGTGCACACACTACTTTGTGTGTGCCCTCCAAGAGTGGAGTCTCTGTTTCCCCAGTCCTGTCAAAGTCCTGCAATGAAATCCCACTAGGCTTCAAAGTCTGATTCTCTAGGAATTCCTCCTCCCGTTGCCGGACCCCCAGGTTGGGATCCTGACATGGGGCTCAGAACCTTCACTCCAGTGGGTGGACTTCTGTGGTATAAGTGTTCTCCAGTCTGTGAGTCACCCACCCAGCAGTTATGGGATTTGATTTTGCTGTGATTGCACCCCTCCTACCATCTCATTGTGGCTTCTCCTTTGTCTTTGGATGTGGGGTACCTTTTTTGGTGAGTTCCAGTGTCTTCTTGTCAATGACCGTCCAGCAGCTAGGTGTGATTCTGGTGTTCTCGCATGAGGGAGTGAGAGCACATCCTTCTACTCCGCCATCTTGGTTCCTAATAATCTGTTCATTTTTATTAACAGTTCATTGCTTTTCTTGATCACTTTGCTACATCTCTAGAGAAATTACTACTTCAGTTTGCCTGGATTTGAACACTATTTTAATAGATTCACACGCTCTCTTCTGTGAGTTCATTCCTTCACTCAGCATTGTATTTCTAAGGTTCATCCAAGCTGACACATGAAGTGTGGGTCTTACCTTGCATTGTGGTACAGTATAATTTTCCATTGTGTGACTCCAGTAAAATTCATTTTTCCCTTCTATGATTAATGTATATTTGAGTTGTTTCCAGCATTTTGTTGCTGTGGGAAAAACTTCTATATTGCATTCTTGTACATGTCTCTAGATATACATGTGCAACAGTTTTTCTAAGGTATATACCTAAGAGTGAAATTGTTGGGTCAGAGGTATTTTTTTCTAAAGTAGTTGTACCAATTACCCACCCACAAGCAATGGATGAGAGCTCTGTTGCTCCAAACTTGCCAAGACTTGATGTTTTCCAACTTTATAAAATTTTGGCCAAACTGAAAAGTAAAAAATGGTATCTCCTTGTGGTTTTAATATGCATGTCTTTGATTTATAACAAGGTTATTTATTTATGGTTCTTTGCTCACTTTCGTATTGCCTTATTCATCTTTTTCTATTAATTATAAATTTTCTTTAAATATTTTGGATTCTAATCCTCTGTTGGTTATATATATATATATATATATATATATTTTTTTTTTTTCTGCCGCTTTGTGACTTGGACTTTTACTTTTTTTTAAAGGTATACACTATGAATAGATGCTTTTAATTTTAATACAGTCAATGTTACCAACCTGATCCTTTATAATTTGTACTTTTTCTGTCTTGTTTAAGAAATTTATCCTTATGTGGAATTTTTAAATAAATTCTATTTTTTTTTAATTCTAAATTTTCACTTTCACTTCCAAATCCTTAATCCATTTGGAATTTATTTTTTGGTACAATGTAAGGAAGAGATATATTTTAAAATTTATATGTATAACAAACTATCTGACTTTGTTCTACAGCTTTGTGTCTTTTTGATATTAAGGGAATAATGTGTAGGATGAGAGACTAAAAGAAATCTGATTTGTTGGGATTCAGCTCTTTCAGTGCTAGGCAAATTTAGGAATAAGAGAAGCTGGGTAAAGGGAACAAAATTGCTTTATTGCATAATTCATCCTTTCCCCACTAACCTGTATCGCCAACTTGGTCATATTTTAGATGTCCTTATATGTGTGAATCTGTGTCTGTGTATTCAAAACTATTGCATCCAATTACATTAAAATATATTGAATAATTATTATGTAATAGGTGGCATTGTATACCCTGGGGATAAAGCAGTGAATAACAATAGGAAATCTCTGCTTTTGTTTAGTTTATGGGAGACAGATGATAAAGAGATACACAAGTAAAATATATAGTATGTCAAAGGGTTATAAGTTGCTGTGGAGAAACAAAAATAGAGAAGGGGAATAAGAAGGGGGCAGGGGTGGAGAGAGCAGACATTGCTAGTTTTCAAAGGAAGCTTCACTATTAGGATGGCATTTGAGCACTGACCTCAAGGAGGTGAGGTGTGGTAGTGAGTTCTGTTGATAGACACTATACCAATGATATGCCATTTGCTATTGGTCTTCTTGTCTATTCCTGTGTGAATTCCTGTCTGAATTCCAATATCCTGACTTCTAATACCATGTGTTCTTGAAACTTACAAAAACGGAATCATATTGTATGTACTTTTTTTAATGTGAGCTTTTTTTTTTGCTCAATAAATGTAAGATTTATTTAAATTGTTGCTTGCAACTGTAGTTTATTCCTCATTACTGTATAGTATACATTTTATATATTCATTTTACTGCTGATAGGCATTTAGGTGGTCTCCAGTTTGGAGTTATAGCAAATAGTGCTGCTATGAATATTTATGTACATTTCCTTTAGTGAACATACATACTTATTTCTGTAGGTATATACCTAGGAGTATAATAACTGGATCATAAGTTATATACATGATCAGCAGTAGTATACATTGCCAAAAGTGTTCCAAAGGATTTGCCTGGAAAACAGTTTTACTCCTTCTCAGAATTATAAAGAGAGTAACTCTCTAATGACAATTTCAGGTTCTATAACAGGCAATTGGAGGTTGTTAGGGATGTGGTATATTTCTGAACAAGGGGCCTTTCTAACCCAACCTCAATCATACCTGTTCATAGAATCAACCATGATTAAAGCTCTGCCATTTTTTGTTATTGTTTTTGATCTCTTCGTGGTAAATTACTGAAAAATAGGTGAACTATAAACAAATGGTAAGATCTTTATGAAAATTTACAGTCAATTCTATAATATGGGGTATTTTTTATATTAAAGGAAGTAAACTATGCATATCAAACAAAAGTTAGACTTTTAAGATATTCCGTTCTTTCAAGGTCAAGCAAATCTACATAGGAACAAAAGAAGATGGAAAAAGAAGAATTCATGAACTGGTTCTTGCCTATATCTGTAGTCTTATCTCACTTACCACTCCCTTGGTGGCCCCGACACTCCTGCAAATTCTGAACTCCTGCAAATTCTGAACTCCTTTCATTTGCCCCAAAGTTGCCATGTCTCTTTTGCTTTTATGCCTTTGTACAGATTACTTCGCCTCCACCTGTAATGCCCTCCTGTCCTCCTCCTCCTTCACCTAACTCAGACTCACCTTTCAGCCCTGGTTTCAGCCTCATCTCCTTGGGGGAGCCATTCCTAACAAAGATACCTATTCTCTGTTGCCCCTAAATTCTAATTTTAGTCATTGCTCCAGTCTGTGCTATAACTGCCTTTTAAAAGTCTTTGGATTTTTTATACACCCTGGTATCACTGTGATGATGACTACCCATTACCAAGTTAAGCAGCGTTGTCCTGGAGCCCCAAGTACTCGGAGTTCTTGGGAGTTTTCCTCTTCCCATGCTGGACTCACTGGCACCTCTGAGGTTGCCACTCCTTAAAGCTTTTAGTATATTCTGCCAACTTCTGGTCAAATTACCATAGGGTGTCCCACCCTGTGCTCAGGAAGCTAAGGGTTAAAATAAGAAGAAATTCTGTATTCAGAGATGTGTGCTTCTGGAAATCTTGCTACATTTCTGAGACTCT
This sequence comes from Delphinapterus leucas, assembly GCF_059928025.1. NCBI lineage: Eukaryota > Metazoa > Chordata > Mammalia > Artiodactyla > Monodontidae > Delphinapterus > Delphinapterus leucas. The sequence continues at coordinate 51,796,653 of NC_143136.1, read as the reverse complement.
GAAACCCATTCAGGCAGATGTGAAGGATGGAAGTTTCCTTAATTAGGGAAGCTTTCATGGGTTATGTTTACTGTCATACTTTATTGCTGATAAAGATGAGAATATCCTGAGTTTAAATTTTGTGCATTGTAGAATGACTATGATAAAATAGCTTTCTTTTTTCCTCCGAGTCACATGGTAGAATTTGAAATTTCACTTCTTAGCATTTCTGCCGTATATTAAAGCAACGCTCCCTCTCCAAAAGATGCAGACACATTTTTGCTTGTCTTTGCAGGAAGCTAGTATAGTTTGCATAGTTTTCTCTGTTTCTTCCTGATCACTAGCTGGCATCTGAATGCCTTCTTTGGACTCCTTATCACTGCTGCAACGCTTTCTTTCACCAGCATCTTGCAACTTTGATTTTTCTTGCCTCCCTAGAGTGTGTGATTTGGTGGAACTGTATCAGCAATGACATCACCACCACATTTGCTTTGGTGGTTGATGTCTTAGGTTATCAATGGAAGCATTGTGAAAAACCATATGGGGCAAGACCCATTTAGTTCAGAGAGTTTGTATAATACAAGGGTTGAGAATTCTCAAAGACCATGCTTCACTGGATGTAAAGAGAACCTCAAATATTATGTTCTTAAACTCAGTACTTAAGCCTCAGTGTTATTTCTCCTTGGGGGTTGGGGTTGAGAAGGAATTGATATAAAAACAAAGATAAATGATAGAATACATTCTCTTTAATGATGTGTTACATCAGATAAAACAACCTGAGAACTAATTGTTCTCAATCTTAGCAGGCCACTGAGTTTCAAATACACCTATTGAAATGATATGAATGAAACAGCCTTGAAAGTATTGCTAGCTGCTTTTGATGCACTGGAATGTGTTTGTTTCTTATATAGCTCTGCAGGGGTAAAATGGATACAATACTTTTAGACAAGTCTATCTTCAGAAACTGACTAGGGATCATAATTCTATAAAACTTCAGAGTTACCTTTTAATTTTAACTTTGACAAATCACTTTGTATCTTTATCAAATCTTTGTTCAGAGATTTTCCTCATGGCTTTGTAAAATACCAGACAATAAGTTTAATTATGAATGGGTAAGGAACTACCTAAATATTTACATATGGAAATGGATACAAGATCCACCTGCTTTGAAATACCTCCTTCATCATATGCTGAAAAGAGCCTGGAATTCCCAGCCTTTGAAACACTTGAGTTCAGATACAGTCTCTCAATGATCCCACAAGAGGTTCCCCCTAAAGCACGCTAATAGAGAGGAGAAGACATCAGGCCTAGCCCTCTCACATCAAACTTATTAATAATCAGAATACATCAATGTATTTGGTTTTGGCTCAGTTTGGTTTGGTTTTAGTTTTATGTATAATTTATTGGAATCACTAGTTGTTATGTTGGAAATCAGGGAAAAATACATGTAACAGAACAGATAAGGATGAGTTCTTCCACTGCTTAGAAACTTGTTCCACTTCTTAGGGTTGCACTAACACCAACAAAACAATATTGAAACAGGAAGATATGTGGTATCCACAGATTAGTACCCCAGATATGCCCTTATAAGGAAGCACATGAGGACACATGTGCTGGAACTGTGATCTAGAAGCCAAGTGAAATCAACACTACAATCATTTAGGGAAAAGAATCCAAAGAGAAATAGCACATCCCTAAATTGGATTGTAGGACCTCAGACAAGACACTAAATTTGGCTTCTTTGTATTGTTGTTGAAATGGCTTCCATGACCCATCAGCTTTTTTGTTGGTTTGTTTGTTTGTTTTAGCGGTACGCAGGCCTCTCACTGTTGTGGTCTCTTCCATTGCGGAGCACAGGCTCCGGACGCGCAGGCTCAGCAGCCATGGCTCACGGGCCCAGGCCCAGCCGCTCCGCGGCATGCGGGATCTTCCCGGACCGGGGCACGAACCCGCGTCCTCTGCATCAGCAGGCGGGCTCTCAACCACTGCGTCACCAGGGAAGCCCAATGACCCACCACCTTTAAGGTGAAACTTGAGCTCTTAGTATGCTGGATGTTGAGTACCTCCTCATTTTTCTGAGGAGGCTTTTTGTTGGTTCCTCTGACCCAGGAATTTTAAACAAATGTTTTAATTTTGAATTTAGGCTCTGATCAAGCATCTACCAATATTACAGCTATCTTTAAGACAACTATCTTTCCCTGCCTCTTTACTTTTACATAAAAGTATTAATCAAACTTGCAAAGTCAGGCACAGAGGTGTGCTATACACCATGACCGTGAATTCAGATGCTAAGTCTATAAAGTGGGTTGCTGGAACTCTTCGAAGCCTTAACATTATCTCTGGGGTAGATCTTTACTTTTATATAGGCAGGAATATGTGTAGAGGCAAAAATGGGGTGTTTCCATCCAGAGTCTGTTATCTTGCTTCACCTCCTTGCTAGATACATTTCTAATCTGTTGACCATGGCATGGTTCATGTTTCATTTGAAGGAGTTGCTTTTTCCTGAGAGAGAGGCACAATCCTTTTTCCCTGGGCACAAGTTATAAATCTTGTTTTTTCTTGTTACATTTTGCAATTTTATTTGAATCTTTATACAAAGGGATTTTACAGTAATATCAATTAAATCCAAATAAGGAAAAAAGAAATCACATTTAACTCTATGACTCCTAAAAGATAAGAAGTATCTATTTAACACAATTTTGCTTCTTTGAAATAAACATAGTCACAACTGCATCCTAGCTCTTTGGCGTAAGCCACTGAATAAATCCAATAAAGCTTAAAGTTCATAACCGTGTCCATTTTATGCATGGTTTGTAAAGCTTTAAATGTTTCTGATGGTCTGTTTGTTCCATACTTAAAAATCAATCTTCCCCCATAAAAGAATCCCAAAACTAAGGTTAATTCATTCCAGGGGAAAAAGCAAGAAACCTAAATAAGACATTTGTTGTTTAAAAAAAAAAAATGTCAAATTTGATACATTCAAAGGGGGAAATTGCAATTGATAAACAGAGATTTCTGAAATCTAATAGATACATGCATCCAATTAAAACAGCAACTAATTTTAGCAATACACTAAATTCCTAGGTCTGTTTTTCTATTATCTATGGACATAATTGTCTAGCATAACCGAGTATGAAGAAGAAGACAGAAGCAAAAGATCAAGACCTCAACTAACTTCTTAAATACTGACTCTAGTGTTTTCTTGAATACTGTACATAAGAAGTGCTGATTTAAAAAGTGATGACTGAAAAGTAAAAGGCATGGTGAGATCCTCCTCTAGCCTGAGGTGTTTGAATGCACATGTATATAGGAGAAGAACTTCACCACAGACCACATGTGAAGATGCATCTACCTGTGGGAACGTCAGCATGAAAGTGCTGTCATCTATGATTGCTGGCAGCTTAGGGGTCATGCTGTGATTCATTACATTGGTGTACACTGCCATTTTGCAGTCATCCCTACATAACAGAATGAAGGCTTTTCTTGAGAAAATGTGGCCAAACAACCCATCAGTTATGACTTTCAGAGGTAGAAAGTGAAGCATGCAGCATTTTGGCATGATGAGACAGGTCAAACGATGACAATAACTTAGATTATACACCTCAGCCTTTACCCTCTATCCTTTCACTATTCTATCTGAAGTCACATTTTTACTCTATAACTCTGGACTCACAATATTTTGCACTTTTGGATAGGTGCATAAAATGAAATGCCAGGGCTCTCTGTATTCCCAGAGCTGATAATAGGGTTCTGAAGAAAATGTAATTTATCATATGACCCTGAGAACGGCACAGAGATTGGTCAAAGAAGGTTAATTTAATTTGATCTACCAGTTATAGCATATCGGATCCCTTCTTAAATGATTCTCACTTCCAGTCTGTAAAACCCTGCAGGGGAATTTGTTGTACAAGTTTACAATGTTATACCTCTTTTAGTTATATTAAGACTATCCCCTTCAGGTACCAGGGAAGATTCATTAGTCTCAAATTCCAGGACAGAATGAACAAGTCTATCTCAACCTGTTGTTACCCTTCTGAAATAATTTCAGAGATGTCAATGATCTTATGCCCTCTACTCCATGGAGACTTGAGTTGAATGCTCTTTCTTCTCCTCTCTGGCTCTCCATCAACCAGAGCACTGCACCAATGACCATTTAATCAGCCAAATCAGTTCAACGTATGCAAGACACAAAATACATACAATTTAGCTTTCTGCAAAAATTTTATAGGTATTCCTTCTTAGAAAGGGGTGCTGACAGTGGAATGGGAGGAAGATGGAAGGTAAAACATGAGAAGGGGAGAGAAAAGGGGACTTGGAAAGCTGGTGGGAGAAGAGCAAGAACACAGATCTGGAGAGAGTGGAGAGCATGATCGGGTGTGCAGAGTAAAGAGAAAGGTACAGAAGGTCAAAACTAGGAGAGTAGGGAGTTGGAGGGCCAAGCTGTGTTCTTAAGGGCCTGGTGTGAAAGAAGAGAAAAAGCACAAACATTTTCAGTCGTTCTTCTCTCAAGGGCTGAGTAGGTTTCAGAGTATTGATTAGTGCCCCATCTCAGCTGAGTGCAGACATATTTGTCTCCAAAATGTGTCATGGAACTTCCTGGATGAAGGGAACTACAGCCCCCATCATGACAGCCTCTTGCTCTGAGCTTCCACTGGAATTTTAATTGGGACAGGGGAGGGAGGTGTGTGTTCGGTGTCTACGTTTTTAACTATTTGAGGACCATACAATGGAACAGGAACCTTCAGATTCTCCCACAAAACAACCTCCAGTGATAGATTTGATACAATGGGTTTGGATTATAATCGCTAATGTTTACTGAGCCCTATGAGCCGAGTACTATGCTTTCCTCTTCACAGAGATGATCTCATTTAATTCTCAGACCTAGAGACGATGTACAGTTTTACAGCCCTCCATTCTACAGATCAGGAAACGAAGTCTTAGAGAGCTTAAGTAACATCTCCCAGCTAGCAAGTGCTGAAGCCAGATTTTTCTCTCTTAAAATGTAGACTCGATAAAGCGTACGTATTTGATTGTCTAAGTCCTAGTACTGCATCAAGAACAAAGGCCCAGTCAACAAATGTTTAGCAGTTTTGTAATTAAATTGGCCATCTGTTCATTATTAGAAAGAGGTTTGGATTCTTTTAAGTTATGCAGTGATCATGTCTACTGACACATTAACATCTTAATGAAACCAGTGGATTTCCTGACCCTTCTGAAGCAGTGTATGAACCATCTTTCAGAAGTCACTGGAGAATAAAAAAGCAGAGTGTCATCTCCAACAAGGGCTTCTCTATAAAAGGGCCAGTTGAGACCCATACTTTCAGGCCTAATACATTGAATCCCTCCCTTGAGTCCTTCCTAATGTCATCATCTAAAGACAACTGAAAACTCCATTCTTCATTGTAGGACTGTCCCTTTTCTCACTCCGTTTCATGAAGCCTGGCCTGGCATAGTGTTCCCATTGAATTCAAGAGAAGCTTCATGCTTAGATTATTCTAAAGGGTACAGACTAAGATTATGAGCTGACCATGACTCGATAAGCAGATAAACAGGAATAGTTACAGTCTTAATCGGAAAAGTCTGCCATATTCTTTCACACTCAAACCTGTGCACAGAAGATGTACACTGAAAAAATATCCTATGGATGTTTTAATTCCATGATAGTAATAGTGTATTCAGTCTTTGCAAATGAAAAAAGAAAATTTTAAAACACTCAAATGTTTTGCCTTTAACAAACAACTTAAAGTGCCACTATGAAGGCATTATGCTAAGTGAAATACACCAGACAGAGAAAGACACATACTGCATGGTGTCACTAATACCATGAGTTGAAAAGTGGTTGCCAGGGGACCTGGAGGGTGGTGGGGGAAATAAGGAGAGGATGGTAAAAGGATACAGATGTGTAGCTATAAAATAAATAAAGTCTAAGAATCTAACGTAAAACATGGCAACTAGAGTTGATAACACAGTATTGTATAATTGAAATTTGCTAAGAGGGTAGAAAATGTCCTCCAACAAAAAAAGATTAAATATGTGATGGATGTGTTAATTAACTAGGTGGTAGGAATCTTTTCACAGTGTACATGTATATCAAATCACCACAATGTACACTTTAAATATCTTACAATTTTATATGTCAATTATGCCTCAATAAAGCTGAAAAAAATAAAGTTCCACTATGTTAATGTTGTACTTTTTGGATCTGGATTTTATCATAGTGTCTCTGTTGCTAGATAAAAATTTTCAAGATAACGCATATAGGAAACAATGCCCTTTCCTTTAGTGAAATCTTAACCTAAAGTCAATATTAACTTGCATTTCAACTTTTCTGTATGTCTGGTGTCTGCTGAAACTGGTCACCACAGTTCTCAATATCTTATTAGTTTGAATTTTGCTCATGTTTTTTAAACACTTCCTATATGCCATTGTATTAAGTGCTTTTGATTAATCCTTAGTCTTTCTTTAGTCTCCACACCAGTGCCATATGCTAAGAAGCACCTTCTCCCATACTTTATAGGTTAGGAAACCACAGCTTACATGTCACAGCAGTTAGCACAGGGTGGAGGTGAGATCTGAGTCACCGGTCTGAGCCAGAGCCCATATTCTCACCCACCATGTGAAGTGATCTTCCTGGGTTAGCCACCTTATTAGATTTTTCAAGCCAAAGAGCACTGCAATCTTGCAAAGATCTGAGGAGCCCTGTACCATGCAGCCAACAGAGAGCCTGTGTGTGCTAGAGAATTCGGGAGGTAACATACTAAGTGATGTCATTATTCCTGGTATGGTGTCGTCACCTTCCCTAGAATATCTCATCACAAAATCATAATCAAGTTGGTAAAATTGTTATAAACTGAACCCAAAGGACTGCTTAGTCCCAGTTCTCTCTCTAGAGTAGAACAGCTGACACGGAACAACTGGGGTGAGTTTTCCTTGGGTCTGAAAAACAATATGATTTAAGGCAAGAACATTGAGCCACAGGGGATCAGGGTGTTAATGCCCATAAAGTAGATGTGTCAGGCCTCTTTACTTCTCTGGACCCAATTCTGTTCATCTCTGTACCAAAGGAATTATTCATTCATTCATGCAAGGCAGACTTATTAAATGCTTATTATGAACCAAGCCCTGTGCTAGATGTTGGGGTATCCAGACTGTAAGAGACAGTCCTTCCCATCTAGAAGCTTGTAATTTAGTCAGGGGAAGAAAGACAAATTAGTAATTCTGGGTGATGGGTACAATGATGGAAGTATACAGAATGTTCTGTGGTTGACACCTATTAAAGGAACCCAGCCTAGGCCTGGGTGGGAGTGTTCAGGCATAGCTTCCTGGAGGAGATGAGTGAGAACCAACATGAGTCCTGGAAGGATGAGAACAAGTTATCCAGATAAAGAGAGGAGGGAAGTAGAGGGTGAGAAGGAGGGGACAAAGGCATTTTAGGAGGAAGGAACAATGTACAGAGCTTAGGGATGAGAAGGAGCCCGTAGTGTCCCTGCAGAACTGAAAGGAGATCAGAAGGGCTGAAGCTTTGTGGGTGTGCAGGTTGTGGAGGTATGTACCTGTGTGTGCACGTGGGCTGGCAGGTGAGGGGGGTGGAGTGATCAGGGGAGGTGGGGAGAGCCACAGAGCTTATGAGGGACCAGTGGGTGAAGAACTTTGAATACCATGAATATCCTGACCCAAGAGCCATGGGAAATTGGGGAAGAGTTTTAAAGAAGGGGCTGGCTGGAGCTTCCCTGGTGGCGCAGTGGTTGAGAGTCCGCCTGCCGATGCAGGGGACACGGATTCGTGCCCCAGTCCGGGCAAGTCCCACATGCCGCCGAGAGGCTGGGCCCGTGAGCCATGGCCGCTGAGCCTGCGCTCCGCAACGGGAGAGGCCACAACAGTGAGAGGCCCGTGTACCGATCAATCACGCCAGCCCCTTATTTTTTTTATTTTATTTTTTTTTTTGCGGTACGCGGGCCTCTCACTGTTGTGGCCTCTCCCTTTGCGGAGCACAGGCTCCAGACGCACAGGCTTAGCGGCTATGGCTCACGGGCCCAGCCGCTCCGCGGCATGTGGGATCTTCCCGGACCTGGGCATGAACCTGTGTCCCCTGCATTGGCAGGCGGACTGTCAACCACTGCGCCACCAGGGAAGCCCGATTGATGAGTATTTTTAAAGGACATTCTGGAGACAATGTGGAGAATAATTTTTGGGAAGCAAGTCTGGAGATAAGCAGGTTGGATAGGAGGCTGCTGTACTGATCTAAGCCAGTGGTTCTCAACCTTGATTGGGCAATAGAATCACTTGAAGGGCTTGTTAAAATACAGATTACAGGGCTCCAGCCCCAGAGTTTCTGAATAGGCAGGTCGTTAGTGTGTCCTGAGGATGTGCATTTCTAACAAGTTCCTAAGTGATGCTGATGCTTCTCATCCAGGGACCACACTTTGAGAACCGCTGTTTGAAGCAATGCTGATTGCTAATTGTAAAATTCTGGGATTCTTCCTTACTAAAAAGAAGCTTTTCTTTCATGAATATATATTTTGTAAAACATACTCGTTCTATGCAAAAGCATTTTTCATTTTTCATAGACCTGATAAACCAAATTCATTATCATTGTCCTAGATAGTCTTACTTGTTTCCATTTCATCTCCTCTATTTTCTCAAGTTGAATTTTATTTGATACAACAGAGAAAAATCTCATGGTACATCCAGTAATTTGCAACAGAATTAAAAAGCTGAAATGTCACTGCAGTTGACTAAATCCTTTGTCTGACTGAAATACAATAGACCAATTGAAGGCTGTAATATTTGGGCTCAAATTTTAGAAATGAAACCTTGTAGAGGAAAAAAAAGTCTTATCTGCTTTACATGGATTTAAAAACCCACTCCTCCTATTCTGAGACTGGGGGAAAAAAGAGGTTATAACTGCAAACTGCATATAAACCCATAATCACAAATTCCTTTTCTTATCAAGTATCTAGAAAGAACATTATATCAAGGAGAAACAATGCCTCTTCAGAAAGGAAAAAAAAAGGAACTCTGTTACTTTAGAACAAGGCCTGCATGTCCTAAGAATCAGTATAATTGAAACAAAAAAGTTCTGTGTTAAATTTTTTCATCTAAATGACAGTGAATCTGAAAAACTATCAGGCAGCTGCGACTTAATGGTGGACTATTCATGCTGCAGAATTATTTTAGCAACACACTGAGTCTGTTAGTGTTGAAACATATACCCATGTTGTAAGAAAGATGTGGTCAAAATTGTCCACATGTAATGATTTACTGACACCATCTCTTAGGAGTTTACTTCCAGTGATTCTATGTGGACTCTCTTTCCTTCATTAATATAACACCTGAGGTGTGACTTTACCAATTCTTTTATCTCTCAGTATCAGCTATTTTCTTCAGAAAGCCCTGCCTCATTATGCTTGTCCGGAGTGTCCCAGTTACAGTTTGGTAACATCAAAGTTGCCTTGAAAATGTAAGGATGCCTCCATATTACTGAAGAATGTTAATCACCTGAATCTTAACAGAAGGCTAAGAACAGCTAGAATCACCAATAAAAGGGACAAATGAAGCTGATTCTATCAATTCAGGCATTCTCTCTTTGCTAAGTAACTCTGTGAACTCACAATTGGTTTCACTAGAAAGGATTACAGCATATCAAGCTGTGGGCCATAATTATAATTACAGGTATGGCGCAGACTGCAGGAGCAGATGAGCTCATAAGAAACAAAGATTTGCTCTGCTGGATGATCTATCTTCACTCAAGAGCAAAGAGCAGCAGCATAAATGAGTTACCATGTAAACAAACTGAGCGATCACTAACATACATCAGAGTGTGCGTTTGTCAGCCAATATACACACCTCTCTGCTATGCTGAACCTCTCTCCACCACCTCTGTCATTTTCCCTGTTGGAGGTGAGTTTTGCTTCTCTGTCTTTTCCAGACCTCCTATTGGTGGGCAGGGGCTGATTGGGTAACAGTAACGAAGTTTTGTTCCCATCGTCTTTCACCACCTGTCCCCAACCTCAGTCTATTCTGCTACCACTACAAGAGGACAACACAGCCAGTGACCCTGAATGAGAATATTAAGGCTTTATTTCTATCTCAGCTAGAAGGAGGACAGTCAACCAAACTTTTCGTTAGGGATCGAATACTAAAGTGATAGGCACTGATTTTATCTGTCTTTAGAAAGTCCTCTTTGGGTCCAACAGTGAATTAGGTTGGAATTACAGCTAATTAGAGCCACATGCTTTACTTCTTGACTTCCAGATTTATATGAAAGCAATTTACAGGGCTAGCAGCCAAGTCTCCACCGGCAAAGTGAATCAGAAGAGAACTGCAATTATGCAAATGAGCAAGAAAAGAAAAATAGAAAAGAGAAGAAGAGCTACAAGATCTAGTTTGCCTGATTGAGGTGGGGCAATTGTATCCCTTTTCCCTGCTTTGCTTGATTGTGCTCTCAAAGACTGGTCTAATCTGTGTGGGCTGGATGGCGAAGGACACTGTTGCGGCCCACAGGGATTAGGGTTTCAGTATGGCCTTTCAGAAGACCATGAAGTGGATTAAAAGCGTTTTCAGCCAATCAAGGATTTTAACTTGGTATTTATAAGCCAACATAGGGCAAGACTGAGGGGTGTGGGCACTATTAAGGAATCTTAAGGAATGATATTTTAAAGTAAGAGTCTTGGGCTTCCCTGGTGGCGCAGCAGTTGAGAGTCCGTCTGCCGGCGCAGGGGACACGGGGTTCGTGCCCCGGTCCGCGAAGATACCACATGCTGCGGAGCGGCTGCGCCCGTGAGCCATGGCCGCTGAGCCTGCGCGTCCGGAGCCTGTGCTCCGCAACGGAAGAGGCCACAACAGTGAGAGGCCCGCGTACCGCCAAAAAAAAAAAAAAAAAGTAAGTCTTTCATCTTTCAACTATTTTTATTGTTGTATGTGAGTCAGTCAAAGTCTTAAAACAACTTTCTTCATATCAGAAATTTGGCTTTGGATACAGAACTGCTAACCTGGAGGGTGACAGCTGGTAAAAGGGCATGTGTGTGTATGTGGGGGGGGGGGTCATTTGTTAAAGTAATGAAAACATTTTTAAATGATGGGCAGCACTTTCTTAGGACTGTGTAGGGTGGGGAGGATCCTGAAAATATGCATAGAACGAGACTATGTCTTTTTCTACGTAGACTGTAGAACATATGATAGTCTATTTCTATGTCTTTAGTGGTTAAAATTGCATGCCCTGTACTACTTTGCAGACATTGGTTTGGCAACTTGGGACTTTGAGGGCAGAGGAGAAAGTTCAGTGTGTACCGAGTATGTCTGATCAAAAAGGGATGGCAGAAAGTTCAGTGTGTACCGAGTATGTCTGATCAAAAAGGGATGGCAGCAAGCACGGCCTTGGCATTGTAACGAAAACAGTCGCAGCATTTTCCCCTCAAGCCCGCGAGACAGAGACGAATGAGAGGGTCAAGCCCCTTAAAATTTATTAAAGTTTAGAGTCGCTGACAGGCAAGCTCTTTTCAATAGTGACCTCTGTTGTTTGCCAGGACTAGCAGTCCAGTTTTCTGATCACAGCGTGCTCAGGGGCCTGCAGAAAAGGGGCTGAGGTCACGGGGCTGCGCCTGGAGCCTCGCACAAAGCCGGGTCTGATGTGCGTGTCACGTGAGGCGGAGGCCGGGCAACAGAGCGACACGTGCGGCGCGTCCCCCAGGAATGTCAAGGCTCGGGGTTCGGTTTCAGCCTCTGTGTGGGAGGAGAGGGCAGAGACAGGCCTCGGCACTTTGAAACCTTTATCCTTCCTAGTTGTTTGCTTGACTGCAAGGTGCTGTGAAAATCAGGCGCCCTGTGGATTTGCTGCCGGTCATTTAAGGGGGCGGTTGCGGGACGGAGGCGGGGCGGGGGGGAAGGCGCGAGCCTGTTCCTGGCTGCGGGGCGCGGTCCCCACCCCATCCTTCCACCCACCGACCAGCCTTGTCTGTGTGTCTCACGTATAATGCCACGCGGGGCCGTGGAGTCGGTGTTTTGATGCCAGGTAGGAAATCAGATAAGGCATTCAGACATGGCAGCAAATGGTTCATCCAGATCTTCTGCAAGTGATGCCTGGGTGGGATTTTTGCCTAGGCCACGTTAGCTGGAGATTAATTACCAGGAATTAACAGGAGGTGTTTCTGAAAGGGCTATAATAGTATTGCCCTGTGGAAAGTATAAACTAGAAGCCAAAAGCACAGAAAGTCAGGGTTGCCCTTAATTTAACCGCTGGCACTAAATAGCCGTGGTGAAGGTGGTTCCACATGTAATGTTTATTTCTAGTTCTTTGTTGACAGTGAGCAATAAAAGGCCTACGTAGGTGAGAATCATGGTATTTTTTCAGATACGTACACTTGTACACTGGCACAAGTATGGATCTGGGAGAACAGCCCTTTAGAAAGAGGCTTTCTTGATTTCTAGGTAGGGGTAGGTATAACCTATAGTTCAGCATCAGGGTTAAGGAGGGAAGAGTTAATTTACGTGGCCATGAGAGTCCCTCTCACTTCTGAGATTCCTTGAGGCCAAGGATTAATCTGAATTTCATAAGGACCTATTTCTTTTCATTTTCAATGTTTTCCCTTTTGCATCTTTGTACTCCCTTTTCACTGGCCTTGGTGCCCTAAGCACTTCATAATCAAGGTTAGAATAAAGTAACTTTGCTGCGCGGACATCACAAAACACAATACAACACAAAATACAAAAAAAGCAGGTGGGTCCCCTCTTATCTACAATAACCAGTACTTACTATGTACTCATTAAACAGAGCACCATAAACATGAAATGAAATTACCTTTATTTATTGTCTTTAGTTATTGCTAATGGTTAACATACCATTAACCATTATTTCTTTCATTTCTCACAACTCTGAGGTTCAATGCTATTATGAGTATCCACTTTAGAGATGAGGAAATGGAGGCAAGAAGAGGAGATAAAGCCATAGAATTAGTAACGGGGGGGGGGGGGGGAGGGGTTAAGATTTGAAGCTAGCCAGATCTGTGAGTGTTATGACATAAGAAAATGCTTTCCCTTCCACAGAATTTTCCTCTCAAGCTCACCCCTTCTCCCATCTACCACTTTCCCCTATTAAAAAAGTTTATATTTACTAGGAAGTGATATTTTAAACTAGAGTTAGTTTTACTTTCTAATTGTAGCCATAATGCCATCAGACCTTGTGTGAATAGCTTTGCAGTATCTTTGGTGCGACATAAAGAATGCTGCAATTATACTGTTTATACGCTTGTGTTGTCCAAGATACTGGATCTGCTCCCTGAGCAATCTGCATGTGACATCAAACTTCCAGAGGCAGCAACTGTACAACACTTGGAGAATGAGTCACAACTTAATGGGAAGGGCGGGAATGAAGTGTTTTTATGTTGCCTTGATTATTCAACTAATCCTCTCTTCTGATGTTTTCAAGGAAGTCAGGCCCACCCAAGAGGAGGAAGAAGTAAAGCCTTTTAGAAATGAGCCGTAGGCTTTATGTCTCTAAAGGATATATCATGACACCTTTTCAATTGGTTATCTAACTGATTCTAAGTGTTTAGTAGAGGGAGAAGATATACATATCTCTATTTAGGTGATGAGATAGTTAAGGATTAATAGAGTTAAATAACTTAAGTTCTATGAGGAGAAAAAAACAATGTCATTATCCCTCTATCTATAGTTTCTAGGCAGCAACATAAAACTATATTCCTATATTTTTGAAATCACTAGGTTTTCTTACCCCTCTAGAGACAGTGAAGTTTTGTGCTCAAAGTCTTTTAGTTTGAATGGACAATTATAAGATTGTTGCAGGCATCCTATTTCTTTAAGGCATCAAAAGGCCTTCTTGTATTAAAAATTGCTTTATACAAATAGTAAATAATTAGAATACCGAGGGAAGCCATTGAAGGTCTTGGTTTTTATTCTTGAATCTCCTTCTACTTTACGTGTGGAAGAATATAGTAGTATTTCTCAAATAATAAAGAAGTTCTTTAAAAAACCCTTCAATGTTGTGAGAGTCTGCACAGGTCTTTAATAATAGACATAGGTGGTTGATGGTAAGAGGCCTTTAGGCACATACCTAACAGGGCCTTCAGGCTTTCTCTGTTCCCTAATCTCATAGGATCTGTCATGTTCTATTTTATTTTATTTTATTATTATTATTATTTTTTTTTTTGCGGTACGCGGGCCTCTCACTGTTGTGGCCTCTCCCGTTGCGGAGCACAGGCTCCGGACGCGCAGGCTCAGCGGCCATGGCTCACGGACGCAGCCGCTCCGCAGCATGTGGGATCTTCCCAGACCGGGGCACGAACCCGCGTCCCCTGCATCGGCAGGCGGGCTCTCAACCACTGCGCCACTAGGGAAGCCCTAGATTTTTTTAATATGAAATTTTCTCTCTTTTTCTTTTTTTCTAGGTAGTCAGCTGAAGATTTATTCTTTCCTTCACTTCAGAGAAAGGATCATCATAAAAATGTTCCACTCTTATTTTACCTTCCCAAATAAAACTTTCAAGAATAATGGTCTGTTGTTTTCTTTTTTTTTTTAATGGTCTGCTGCTTTCTAGGTCTCTCTGACTTTAGGCAAGGACATTTCTATTTCAATTTTTTTTTTTTTAACATCTTTACTGGAGTATAATTGCTTTACAGTGGTGTGTTAGTCTCTGCTTTATAACAAAGTGGATCAGTTATACATATACATATGTTCCCATATCTCTTCCCTCTTGCGTCTCCCTCCCTCCCACCCTCCCTATCCCACCCCTCCAGGCGGTCACAAAGCACCGAGCTGATCTCCCTGTGCTATGCAGCTGCTTCCCACTAGCTATCTACCTTACGTTTGGTAGTGTATATATGTCCATGCCACTCTCTCACTTTCTCCCAGCTTACCCTTCCCCCTCCCTGTATCCTCAAGTCCATTCTCTAGTAGGTCTGTGTCTTTATTCCCGTCTTGCCCCTAGGTTCTTCATGACCATTTTTTTTTTTTTTAGATTCCATATATATGTGTTAGCATACGGTATTTGTTTTTCTCTTTCTGACTTAACGTCACTCTGTATGACAGACTCTAGGTCCATCCACCTCACTACAAATAACTCAATTTCATTTCTTTTTATGGCTGAGTAATATTCCATTGTCTATATGTGCCACATCTTCTTTATCCATTCATCTGTCGATGGACACTTAGGTTGCTTCCATGTCCTGGCTATTGTAAATAGAGCTGCAATGAACATTGTGGTACATGACTCTTTTTAAATTATGGTTTTCTCAGGGTATATGCCCAGTAGTGGGATTGCTGGGTCGTATGGCAGTTCTATTTTTAGTTTTTTAAGGAACCTCCATACTGTTCTCCATAGTGGCTGAATCAATTTACATTCCCACTAACGGTGCAAGAGGGTTCCCTTTTCTCCACACCCTCTCCAGCACTTATTGTCTGTAGATTTTTTGATGATTTAAAAATGTTTTAATTTAGCATCTACTATGTACCAAACAATGGAACAGAGAAAAATGTCCCCTGATTTCCAAAACTCACCATCTCAGTACTGGACAAGATAGGGTTTTTGTTTTCTTTTAGTATTATAAGTCATATTTAAAATTTAAGCTTAAGTGTTATAAATTTTAGATTTAATTCTTTTGTTATCTTGGACATATTATATAGGTTTCTAGAAAAGGGACAAATGAGGTCTGAGGAATCCAGTGCTCCTATTTTTTTATTGTGTTAATAACTACAGTTATTGTATGTAATTATTTCTTCTTAGTTAATATTTGTTGATTAGTTTTTCCAGGCTATAAACAAAGATGAATGTGACTTGTTGTGAAACTCAGTGTTTTAGTTCCTTTGGTTTTTAACAAAGTAGCTTTAATGCTAAACATCAGAAGCTGCAGCGTCCTCCCAGAACTTATAAACAGCAAATATTACATTCCCAGGGCTGATGTTTTGAAACCTTTAACAAGTGTCCAATGTTTCATTGAGCTATTCAGGATCTCAGCTACCATTGTCAGCTATGAAACAAGTGGCTCAAGACCCCAGGAGAGAAGGAGCTTCCATCTCAACTTAGAGTCTAGGAAGCAACTCGAATGTTTCTCAGCAGGTTCATCTGGAGGCTTTTCTTAGTTGCCTTGATGGTTTTGAGTAAAGAGAACTTGCTGATTTATATGTAAATCATGATTTCCTAGAAATCATAGCTAACTTCAGGCTATATTAGGGTGCCTAAATAGTAGTTGAGCAAGCTTTTGGGGGGAGACTGGCACGCCTGGTGAAATTCCCTGATATACTTGGGTAGAAGTTTAATAGGTGAGGAAACTACAGAGAGGTTCATTATTGGTGCTCATTGGTATGCATTTAGTGTAGGTCTTCTTCACTAGATCTAAATTCATTTTTACCACTGTCCATCTTTTGAACTATCTTTCAAAATCAAAGAAAAGATCTAAGTACTGCCACTCCCTTCTAGAAACCACCAGGAAAACAACATTTCTAGCCTTATATTGTATATTCTCTTCAGTTTGCTAATTGTATTTTGATTTGCTGCTGAATTTGTCACTGATCCATTTCTATGTCCACGACTGAGCATTACTGGGTTTTTTAAAGTTTACGGATATTCTACCTTTCCCCCCAAAAGAATTTAAGGCAGCTTGTAAAGATAAACCCAATAAAAAATTCTCTACTTCAAGGCTGTGTCCAAAATACAAGAAGTCCTTAGGGTTTATTTTTCAATTATTATGCAAAATGTGAAATAACCAATAAGCAGCAAAAGCGAATTTTACTTTCTGTGTTGATTTTGTCCTCATATTACCATCGCAGTAATAATCAAGAGGAGTCTGCCACCTGAAACTAGGCAGAGCTCTTGGGCTCGCCGAAGTCAGTACAACATGCCCAGGAGTGTTCTCAGAACACCTTTGATTTCACCACCCCGGGTCTTCACAGAGAAGGGTATGCAGCCAAACGGTAATTGTTAGTTGTCATCTTCTGCTGGGAAATAAGATAATTAAGTAATTGCTTTCATGCCACCACTTACAGATACCACAGCCTCTCTCTGGAAAATAATAACCCTTTAAGTGGACCAAGCCCATGTGTTATAGCATATGACTTTTTTGGGTTCTGCAGCGTTTAGCATTTGAGACTGTAGTTTGGAAACATTTCAGAGGAGCACAGCCAACTTGGCATTACTCAGTGTCTGACCAGCCAACCTGGACCCCTTCAGAAGGTGATTTTCCAGTCTGAATTTTTCAGGGCCTTGTTTTCCCCCTCGTATTTCCTTCTCCATTATGTTGCTTGCATTCATGGCTTATTAGCAGGGCCAGCAGAAATGTTGGCTGCAAAAGTCAGGAGAAGTACAATCGGTCCAAATTGAAGGTCGCTAGGCATATAGATGAAAGATTTAGTGGGGAAGAAATATGGTTTTAAACGAATTTTTTGAATGCTTTCAGATTTTATTAGTCTGTCATATCTTTGATGTTACTTATCAAAGGAAATGGATCTTTCTGTGTTCCTCTCAATCTATGAATGTGCTCAAGTGAATCCCATTTATTTTCCTGTTTTTTTTTTTTTTTTTTTTTTTTTACGACCAGTAGGCAAAAACCCACTTTCCTCTCAGTTTTTCTGTGGTACCATCATGGATTTATACTTCTCTGAAGAAGTTTCTCCACTTGCTTCCTTCCCATGACTTCTCAGCCCTCTTCATCTGACATGCTCTTTCATCACTTTGATGCTTCTGCTCTCCCCAATGTCACCCATGTCTTACTGATTGCTACATCCAGTGGATGCTGTCAGTCCTTATCTTGCTGAGCCCCTACTGCATTTGGTGCTGTGGATCATTCTTTACTTCTTGAAGCTCTCTTCTCCCGTAAGATCCATGAGGCTATATCCCTCTAGCTAGTCTTGTAACATTCTGACCATCTCTTTTCTGGCACCTCTTCCTCCATCCACAAAAACAAATGTTGCCATAGCCCTGGGTTATGTCCTTTGTAAGCTGCTTTTCTCACTCTATATGTTTCACCTGAGTAAAATTCCCCATTTTGATTGAACAGATACCTTTTGCTAATGACTCTCTCTCTTTCTCTCTCTCTCCAGTCTCAACTCTCATTCAAGATTTGGATTTGCACATCCAGTTTCCTGTTTTTTGTTGCCACCTACATAGTTCATTGGCCTCTCAAACGGAATTGACTCTTGAATTTTTGTCTTTCCTCTTTCATTGTCTCCTCTTAGTGTATTCTTTTTCCTTTAGTGTCTTCACCATTTACCCAAATTAGAAATCCAGAATTTCACTTTACATCCCTTACTCTATCAGTTGTCTAGACTGGCTAGATTTGCCTCCAAATAGTTCTTGAATAAATCCCTTTCCTCCATTCCTATCTTGACCTTAGTTCTAGTCTTTGTCATCTCTTGCTTGGATTATTTATTTATTTTATTTTTGGCTGCGTTGGGTCTTCGTTGCTGCGCACAGGCTTTCTCTAATTGTGGCCAGCAGGGGCTACTGTTCGTTGTGGCACGTGGGCCTCTCGTTGCAGTGGCTTCTCTTGCCATGCAGCACAGGCTCCAGGTACACGGGCTTCAGTAGTTGTAGCATGTGGGCTCAGTAGTTGTGGCTCACGGGCTCTAGAGCGCAGGCTCAGCAGTTGTGGCATATGGGCTTAGTTGCTCCACGGCAGGTGGGATCCTCCCAGACCAGGGTTCGAACCCGTGTCCCCTGCATTGGCAGGTGGATTCTCAACCACTGTGCCACCAGGTAAGTCCTCTTGCTTGGATTAATGCAAGAGTTATTCTAATTGTTCTTTCTACAACTAATTGTTTCTCCTTCTCAAATCTATCCTCCACAATACTACCTGAAGTATAATAAATCTTATCTGAAGTAAAATGCAAATTTGACCCCTGTTACTCCCTTGCTTAAATCTCTTCAACTCTTCATTGTCTAACTATCCTATAGGCCCTATAGGTTTGCATTTAAGATTCTTAATTTATGAAAATATTTCCATTACTCTAAGAGATGGATCCAAAAAGATATTGCTATGATTTATGTCAAGGAGTGTTCTGCCTATGTTTTCCTCTAGGAGAGGAAATAAAAAAATAAACGAATGGTAAATTAATCTACGTCAAAGGAGGCAAGAATATGCAATGGAGAAAAGATAGTCTCTTCAGTGAGCAGTGCTGGGAAGACTGGACAGCTACATGTAAAAGAATGAAATTGGAACATTCTCTAACACCATATATAAAAATAAGCTCAAAATGGATTAAAGAACTAAATGTAAGACCAGATACTATAAAATTCCTAGAGGAAAACATAGGCAGAACACTCTTTGACATAAATCACAGCAATATTTTTTTGGATCCATCCCCTAGAGTGATGGAAACAAAAGCAAAAATAAACAAATGGGACCTAATTAAACTTAAAAGCTTTTGCACAACAAAGGAAACCATAAACAAAACAAAAAGACAACCTATGGAATGGGAGAAAATATTTGCA
Source organism: Delphinapterus leucas (assembly GCF_059928025.1). Taxonomy (NCBI): domain Eukaryota; kingdom Metazoa; phylum Chordata; class Mammalia; order Artiodactyla; family Monodontidae; genus Delphinapterus; species Delphinapterus leucas. The sequence goes on along the minus strand of NC_143136.1, from coordinate 51,777,236 downwards.
AACAAAACAACGAACAAGGGCTTAATTTCCAACAATATACAAATGGCTTATATAACTCAATATTTAAAAAAAACAACCCAATCAAAAATTAGGCAGAAAATCTAAAGAGAACATTTCTCCAAAGAAGACATACAGATGCCAACAGGCACATGAAAAGATGCTCAGCATTGTAATTATTAGAGAAATGCAAATCAAAACTACAATGAGTTACCACCTCACACCGGTCAGAATGGCCATCATCAAAAAGTCTACAAATAATAAGTGCTGGAGAGGGTGTGGAGAAAAGGGAACCTTCCTATACTGTTGGTGGGAATGTAAATTGGTGCAGCCACTATGGAAATCAGTATGGAGGTTCCTGAAAAAAACTAAAAATAGAGCTGCCATATGATCCAGCAATCCCACTCCTGCGCATATATCCAGAGGAAACCATAATTTGAAAAGACACATGCACCTCAATGTTCATTGCAGCACTATTCACAATAGCTGAGACATGGAATCAACCTAAATGTCCATTGACAGATGAATTGATAAAGATGTGGTATGTATATGTATATACAATGGAATATTAGTCATAAAAAGAATGAAATAATGCCATTTGCAGCAACATGAATGGACCTAGAGATTATCATACTAAGTGAAGTAAGTCAGAGAGAGAAAAACAAGTATCATATGATATTACGGATATGTGGAATCTAAAAAAAAATAATACAAATGAACTTATATACAAAATGGAGATAGATCCACAGACATAGAAAACAAACTTATGGTTACCAAAGGGGAAAGGGGCAGGGAGTGATAAATTAGGAGTTTGGGATTAACATATACACACTACTAAATAAAAAATAGATAGCCAACAGATATACCTACTGTATAGCACAGAGAACTATACTCAATATTTTATAATAACTTATAAGGGAAAAGAATCTGAAAAATTATATATATATATATATATATATATATAAGCTACTTTGCTGTGCACCTGAAATTAACACAACATTGTAAATCAACTGTACTTCAATTTAAAAAAAAGATTCTTAATATGAAAATAATATCCTCCACAAATTGCATCCTGCTCTTCTTTCTCACCACCCTCTGTCATACTCTAAGCTTCTATATTGACTAGTTTTTGTTCCCTGCACATGCTGTATTTCACCTCTAAGACTTTTTCATATGGGCTCACACTCTTGGAATGACATTTCCTTCCTTTTTTACCAGTGGCTAACTCCTTTAAGACTCAGATCCAGTGTTACAGCTACCAGGAATCCTTCTCCAATAACTCCCAAACAAGATTATGCACCCTCCCTTAGTGATCCTATGACACTATGTCCACAAATGTGACTGTGTTTTACTGCATTACAAAATCATTAATCTTTAATGTGTCTGTGTCCACCGCTATAGACTCTTAAGACAGTTCCATACTAGTGTATTCCATGTGGCTTCTGTAGTACCTTGCACATAATAGCTACTTAGCAAATGTTGATTGCATGAAGGTTGTGTTGATTGGATATTGAAGTTTGCCTCACCTAAGACTCTTAGGTACCAGTATCTCTTGATTTATCATTGCTAGATCTTTCAGTTCTTTATGATTTCTTCCCAAGTGCTATGTATTTAAAATACCTTAACAATTACAGCTCCTTTAATGAAACTTTATAATAATAGCTCTTGGAAGCTTTAACTCTTTCTTCTCACAATGGCTTTAAGTTATACTTTTGTAAAAAGTTGTATGTTCTCTGCCAGCACCCTGGAAACCCCTGGGGTGGGAAGGGGGAACACAAAGAAAGCAAGCTCAACACACATCTCTAGTTCATGGAATGCCAAGTTCCTTCTGGGATGATAAAGTTGCCAAGCACCAAAGTACTCTAACTCGTCATCCTCAGTGAATGAGAGGAAGAGGTGGTGTGGAAAGAACATCCTGTTTTGCAGAACCTCAGTGACTAAAATGTTGTCATCTCACGTTATTTTCTTTTTTCTCATTAGTGCATCTGTTTAATCTTGTACAGCCCCCAACACTAACATGGTTACTTTAGGTCATTAAAGTCTAGATTATGCAAAGAAGATAGAGAATAAGAAAAGCAGGACAGTGAATTCGTTGTTTCACAGCCCTAAGAGGTAACAGTAGCACAAAAGATTTCACAAGCACCGTCTTCTCATTTCTGGAGATCTTTGAATGATGTGATGCCAATCATGACGACTTTTCATTAGCTCTCCTATCTGAATCATTGTATTACCAGAAGCAATTTATTTCTATTTTATAAGGATACTTAGTTTGAAAACATCCACCAGTATAGTGAAGTTCTCATTAACAACAACGTTGGGGTTATACAAGAAGAGAGTTCTACTACATCAAGAATGTAGTAAATGCTTTATATATGTTCTCTTACTTAGCCTGCACAATAACATTCTGAAATAAGATCCGTTATCTGATTTTTAATGTGTGGAAACTAAGCTCACGGGGCATAAGTAACCGTCTTGAGGTTTTACAGTTGGTAAGTACCTGAACTTGAAACATCAGTCTGTTTTTGTCTCAGTTTAGGTACTCTAAAACTCCTTGTTCTTTGTGCTAAAATACAGCTTGTTTAATTTGACTCTTACAGCTATTTTGGATGTTCTTAGCTTTAATAAGCTATGTATTGAAAGCAGTGGATATGTCATTTCAAACTCTTGAGTGATGAGTACATGTATTACTATCGGAGGCTCAAATGCCAGAACTTGACAAATGTCAGCAGTAATTAAATGTTAGTATTTGTTACTTGTTATTTAAGATATGAGCTACAGCAGTATTTTTATTCACAAGGAAGGATGAGAAATATCTCTTGCTTTCATGGGTCACATAACCTGTTCAGGTTAGTTAGTCCCTATGTTTGTGACGACAGCTTAACAAGTTGATAGCACTTGTCTTTATGGCTCTTCAGTCGAACTTGATTTTGATCTTTGAAATGAAAGGATTAGAGGAGTACTAACTTCACATTGCATGCCTACTCATGAAACATGATTTTATCAAACATATGAAGAAAACTACTTAAAAATGACATTTCTCTTTAAGACCATTTAAAAATTCTGTGTAATTTTAAAGTCTGTAGGTTGCTTACCTCTTCAGAAAGTCACTCGGAGGAAGCAAGTCTTGAATTAGAGACAAATATTGCTAATTAGGAACTCCAACCTGAAGGTTCCAAATCCTTAAATCTCTCTAATAAAAGGAGATACACACTCTCAATATGAAATTCAATTGTTTTTCTTTTCTAATAAGGGCAGAGATGGTTTTACCATATTTGAGAAAGTATTTTGGATTTCATCACTTTAATTAAAACATCTGGCTAAATCCCTTCTTTGCCATTTTCTGAAGTTCATCTTTGGGTGTGTAAGATTATCTTCTAAAATATTAGATTAAAATGTGATTAACTGCACTCTCCTACATATTATAATCTTTAAAAAAATCAGAGAAGATGAGAAATGAGCTATGTCATTTCCTTTTTAAAAATAAAACATATGTTCTTTATTATGGGACATACCATAGTGTCACACCCTTCTAGAATTGTGTCAGGATTATATTTCAGATTGCCAAGAAAATATCATATCAGCTTAATACTTAGATCCAATCAAGTAGGCAAATACAATTTTATGAGATATAATAATAACAAGTTGTACAGCTCAAGAACGGCTTTTGAATTCACGTACACCAAGCTGTGCTATATAAAAGCCAAAGGAGGCGGTGAGAACTTAGCTGGGTTCAAACCCATAAAGCCAGCTCTCAGTAGCATGAGTCACTCAGAGATAAAGGCGTCCAGTGATTTACTTGAATTATTCACTGCCAGCCTGGAAAAGATTTGGGAAATAAGCAGTGTACTCACTTTTTTGATGGCATGGCAAAAGAAAGGCTAATTCATAAAAAGGAGAAGCCCCTTTCATTTGACGTTGGATTTCCTCCTAGCTCAAACACAAATGGCATTGCTAATAACAAAGCAATGTGCTGAGAGGCTAGATGAAGACTGTGGGGCTTAAAGAATTGGCTACCGGGCTTCCCTGGTGGCACAGTGGTTAAGAATCTGCCTGCCAATTCAGGGGACACAGGTTCGAGTCCTGGTCTGGGAAGATCCCACATGCCACGGAGCAACTAAGCCCGTGCACCACAACTGCTAAGCCTGCGCTCTAGAGCCCGCGAGCCACAACAACTGAGCCCATGTGCCACAACTACTGAAGCCTGTGCATCTAGAGGCCATGCTCTGCAACAAGAGAAGCCACTGCAGTGAGAAGCCCACACATTGCAATGAAGAGTAGCCCCCGCTCACCACAACTAGAGAAAGCCCACGCACAGCAATGAAGAGCCAACGCAGCCAATAAATAAATAAAGTTAAAAAAAAAATTGGCTACCATCTTTTGAGCATAATAAGGGCAACCTGGGTAATTTTCAGTCCACAAATGGTCTCATTTCACAGGTTTATTTCTCCTCCTTCTCCTTTTTCTCCGAACATCAGATAAGAGTTCATTAACTTCCCAAGCAGCTGGGATTTGGAATAAACTTGACAGTTACCATTTTTACCCTGTGAATGATTTCTTGGCCTGGTTAGTATGATTCAGGTACGTGCAGATTCTTTATGGAGCTTTAGGATGATGAAGTTTGCTTACAATGAGAAAGTACGTTATCCACCATCTTTTCTCTTGGAAGATATTGACAGTCTGGTTATATAATCTGACCCAGCTGAGAAATTGGGCCATGCTAAATTAACCACAAACTCATCATCATGACACTAGATGGTATTTGAGTCTCTTCCCCAGTGCTGGCACTGCCTCTTCTAAATTCAGGAAAGGGGTCAGGGCTCATGAGAACAGCAATCCATGGTTCAGCCAGGCCCATACAGTGTGTCCTCGCCAGTAAAGGAATGACATAAATTGTTTGCTGGGAACTCCTTAGAGATGGAATAAAAGAAACAGGAAACGGTTTCTTAATACCAAGAAATTGTTTATACCAGGCTTCAGGAAAGTCTAGAAGGTCATCAGTCATTTTCTGTAACCTGAACACATGTATTTGTCAGGTTACATCTGTACTAGCTGCAGCCATGCTTTTTGGCTTCTTTGTCTGATTCCTTATGCAGAAAGCACAAACTTTCTGATAGCTGCTTTTGCCCGCCATGGTTGCTTCATGGCTGAAACTTGAATGTGTTTCACTGTGTCCTTAAAAGCAGCGTTTGCTTCTGTCTTCTGGCTGCCCGCTTTCACAGCCTGGGCAGCAGTTGTTAGTGCTCCTTCTCCGTGGCCCTGCCCAAGGGACACTGATTTGCGGGAGGATGATTCCAATTCTGGCTTTGGTTTCCCTCCCACATAAAGTGTCTCTCTGTTTAACTGGCATAGTCTCCTGATACTTGGATTGGAGGAAACTCATTTTACAACCTTGTTTCTGCTAGTGTGCTCATATCATTCCTAGTTTAATAATAAACCTTTTTTTGTTGTTGCTCTTAGCATAATTTGTAAATTACTTCCCAGAGCTGCCCTTACTAAATGTCTATGACCTTCTTGTCCAGAAAGGCTTGACAAGCAGAAGCTGCTGCCTGGGGGCTGGAATGTACCACTTCCTGTTCTTTCTCTCCAAGCTGAAGCGTTCTATCCAAACAAAAACTCAAGTCCCTGCACATGTGACCCAGAGTTAGTTTGAAACGAAACTCTCTGAAGATGAAAAACTTTACACATTAACTTCTGGTTTCACTCCATCTACTTACAGTGCCTAAGACCACAAAGAGGGCGTTTTTAAAAGAACCAAAATAAACAAAAGGATGGCTCAAGCTGTGGACTAAGGCAAACAAGCAACCAGCAGCCACAGATAGCATCAGATTAATTGCTGCTGAGTCCTGACAAAATGTAAGAATCCAGGACAATGGCATTGTCGCCTTTGAGTCAATGACCCCACAGCCCTGCCAGGACACGACTCATTCCTCCTGGGGTATTTCAGTGTAAAGAAAATTAGTACTTGGACCCCAACCTAGGGTGTTTATGAGCAGAAAGAGCAGAAGAATCCCATGTCTTGCTACAAAAAAACCATGACAACAGTATGGTCCTTCTGTTATAAAAATCTGGGATTCATTTTTATGTGTTCCTTATAGCCATGTTCCCAGTGTTTCTATCAATAATTTACTTAAGGTACCATGGGAGCCCTACCAAAAGGGACACATAGCCAGATAGTGCACTGACGGCTGCCTTTTTTCTTTAGGAGATGAATTAACAATAGGTCATAACATGAATGGAGACGGGAAATCACCAGCCAATCACTGAGGTGCCTTCCCTTAAAAGGGCAGATGTAAGGGGAGAAACTTCATTTTATCAAAGAGGAGATGCCTTTGCAGGGCAGAAATAGAGACAAAGATGTAGAGAACAAACATATGGACACCAAGGGGGGAAAGCGGTGGGGGTGGGGTGGGGGGGTGGGGGTGGGGGTGGTGTGATGAATTGGGAGATTGGGATTGACATGTATACACTGATGTGTATAAAACTGATGACTAACAAGAACCTGCTGTATAAAAAATTAACAAAATAAAATTCTAAATAAATAAATAAATAAGAGGAGATGCCACCCAGGAGAGGGAAGCCATTGGGAAGAGGGCAGGAGTTGGAAAGATGGTGATTCTGGGTCTCGGAGGTGATAGTAAGTATTTAGCAGATGGCTGTGGGGAGAACTGAGAAGGCTGAGCACCAACCAGAGTTATACATGCTTTGGGTTCTGGACAGGCAGGGAATGAAGACTCATGAATAAGTGTGACACCGGTGGGAGGTTGTCTTTCCCCTAAGGACTTCCATGGCAGGCTTCTGCTCCAGCTCTCGTGGTGGCCATTGGATCAATGGACCTTGCTTCTGCCCTGTTCTGGGCCGAACTTTAGGATGGTGATTTTGTGGCATGGGCAACACTTCTGCTTTCTTAAGCCCATGTCTCTCCCCTGGTGAGATCCTTAGCACCCACCATTCATGAGATGCCTGATGGCTAGTGAGCAGCACAGCAGTGTCCAGCAGAACAAGTACAACACAGCCTTAATCTGCACTTCTTAACATCTCTGGGGTGACCAAGACTTGAAAGAGCTGTAACTCACAGGCCTGGCCTGCTCAACTGCAAGAATCCACTGGGATATCCCCACGTATCCCTGGGGGTGGGGAAGTCCCCATTCCTCACCCTGAATATTTGCTCCCACAGAGTAGGATGCCATCTTGGCCCCTCTGGTTGCTACAGAAGCCAGGGTTTGCTCTCAGATCATATCGTTTACTCACAACTCTCCAAGGCCACATTCTTAAGCCACTAGAATCACTCTCACCGTCAAGGCTTTGCAAGAGACAAAGCCAGGCAATATTCCCCGTCCCCTGACTCCGCCATTTTCATGTGCATTAGGGAGCCCTGCATATACAATCAGGAAGGAATGGGAGCCTTGGATGAGGCATGGAAAGGATTTTCTTGCAGGTGGAAGGAACATCAAGAACATTAGTTGTACGCTGGGGTGATTAACTAACCGAGGGGTCCTCAGGATATGGAATATTTTGGTGCTAAGACTATGAAAGTCTCAGGCCAAAGAAGATAAAATAAATTGGTCACCCTATTGCACACAAAACTGTATAGGGAATCATCCCATTTTCCCTTATATGACAAAACTTTAATTTGGATTCTGTTAATTTGGAATTTGTTTCAAAAAAGGCTGAAAAATGCATGCTTGACAAATTATTATAATAGGCATATATGTAGAACACAATCAATTTTAGAGCAATTTAAAAAAAAAAGTCTTCTGCAAGCACTTACATATTGATATAGATCTGTCAACTTAACACTGTCCTTAAGTTGTACTCTAAAGTGAGATTCAAGGCCTTCAACTGGATATTGCTGTTAGAATAATGGTATTAATTATAACTAGGATTTATATAGTACTATGTAATTTGGAAAAAATTTTAAATCCATTTTCGTGTTTGATCCCTGCACCAATTTTGGGAATGTTACTTTCATTCACATTTTTTTTTTTTTTAATGCAGAAAGCGAGGCTTAGAGAAGTTCAGAGACTGACAAAAGGCCACACAGCTCATAAACAGAACAGGATGTCAAATGCAGTACAAAGCCTGTGCTTTTAAATTCTTAAGCAATATACCAGGCAAAGGGAGTAGCATGTGTGAAGGCCCTGAGGTAGGTCAGAGAGAGATTGATACCATCAAGGAACACAGCTTTCTAAAATGTGTGTAGTCAGAGATGAAGCTACAGAGTTTTGTGGGGTCCGGAAGGCAGTGTGCCATGAGGGCCTTGGTAAAGAGTTTAGCCTCTAAAATAAAGGAGTGGGATGATCCTGAAACAGATGAGTGAAATGGTCAATCTTGCATTTAGAAAAGTTTCTGCTGTTGCTTTGTGAAAGGTTTATCTGGGGAGGTCAGTTAGGAAACAATTGAGGTTGTTCAAGCGGACAAAGATGATGGCTTGGACTAGGGTTCTGGTAGCGAAGGTGGAGAGGAGTAGATGGATTGGAAAGATATGTAGAAGGTAGAATCAGTGGAGTTGATTGGATGTAGGGTATGAGGGGGAAGGTGATGTCAAGGATGACCTCGGACCGACAAGGTTCCTGGGAAGACCAGCAGGACAGCTGTCAGAATGCTGATCTTTCAAACGCATTACAACTCCACTGGGTAACTTAGCAAACCATAAACACAGCCCACTATATACAGTGCTGAGGCACACAGTGCCCGTGAGTGGAAAATGAAAAATAGAAATGTTCTCTCCTACTGCAACCTCTTTCTGAACCTATTTTCAGAGCAGTCAGTTGAAAATTAGCCCTTAGATCCAGTTTTAAAATCTTTAAACCAGCTAGGCCTAATACTATTTACTGGAACATGTTGTTTGTTTGTTTAATTATAAGAATTTAAATATTTTGTCATCTACCAAAATAATAAATCATTAAGTTTGGAGCAAAGGAAAACAAAACAGCTGAGGAGAACTAAAACTGAAGAAACGTGAGAAGGGGGTTTTGTCATTTTCCCCCCAAAACATTTTCTTGCTTTGGCCAGTGGAAGTGAATTAATAAGTAAATATGTTCCTATCTATATTTTTTGAGTTATGAAATTTGTTCCTCTCCATTCCCCTGGTAGTAAGTTTCATAGTATCCCCAGAAATTCATGTCCATTCAGAACTTCAGAGTGTGACCTTATTCAGAAACAGGGTTTTTGAGGTGTGATTAGTTAAGGATTTGGAGATGAAATCATCCTGGATTTAGAGTGGGTCCTAAATCCAATGACTCTGTTCTTTTTTTTTTTTTTTTTTTTTGCGGTACACGGGCCTCTCACTGCCACGGCCTCTCCAGTTGCGCAGCACAGGCTCCAGACGCGCAGGCTCAGCAGCCATGGCTCACGGGCCCAGCCGCTCCGCGGCACATGGGATCTTCCCAGACCGGGGCACGAACCCTCGTCCCCCTGCATTGGCAGGCAGGCCCTCAACCACTGCGCCACCAGGGAAGCCCATCAATGACTGTGTTCTTATAAGAGACAAAGGGGAAGACCATGTGAAGACAGAGGCAGGATTAGTTATAGAGCCACAAGCCAAGGAATGCCTGGGGCCACCAGAAGCTGGAAGAGGTAGGAAGATGCAACTCAACCAATAACAACCTGAAGCTTTCAAAGGGAGGATGGCCTTGTTGACACCTTGATTTCAGACATCTCGCTTCCACAACTAAGAGAGAATAAATTTCTGTTGTTTTAAGCCAAGTTTGTGATAATTTGTTATGGCGGCTCTAGGAGACTAATACACTCACTAAATAATGTTGAACAATTGGTTTGCTGTTGTGTGTGTTTTAGTCCAAGCTAGTTCCCTGGTTTCTGGCAGGAGCAACAAGGAGTATGTGATGCACTTTTCAAAAGGAAACATTGGCAGAAAGGAGGTTTAGCTGGGAAAATGAATTCAGACTTAGACATGTTGAGTTTCAGTTGTCTGTGCCATATCTAAGTGGAGATGTTAAACTGTCAATTGGTTATATGGTTCTGCATTTCAGAATGTTGGTTTGGGCTGTGTTATATATGCTGGGAGTTATCTGTGCACAAGTGGTACATGACTCATAGGAGTGCTCAAGATTGCTGAGGATGTGAGTGTTGTGAAAGAGAAAAGAGGAATGCTTCAAACACTTTCCTGAGAACTTCCATCATTTAAATATGAGTAGAAAATAATAAATGCTGGAGAGGGTGTGGAGAAAAGGGAACCATCCTACACTGTTGGTGGGAATGTAAATTGGTGCAGCCACTACGGAAAACAGTATGGAGGTTCCTGAAAAAACTGAAAGTAGAGTTACCATATGATTCTGCAATCCCACTCCTGGGTATATCTGGAGAAAACTATAATTCGAAAAGATACATGCACCCCAATGTTCATTGCAGCACTATTTACAATAGCCAAGACATGGCAACAACCTAAATGTCCATCGACAGATGAATGGATAAAGAAGATGTGGTAAATATATACAATGGACCATTAGCCATAAGAAAGAATGAAATAATGCCATTTGCAGCAACATGGATGAACCTAGAGATTATCATACTAAGTGAAGTAAGTCAGACAGAGAAAGACAAATACCATATGATATCACTTATATGTGGAATCTGGAAAAAAAAGATACAAATGAACTTATTTACAAAATAGAGATGACTCACAGACATAGAAAACAAAGGGGAAGGAGGGGGATAAATTAGGAGTTAGGGATTAAAATATACACACTACAATATGTAAAAGAGATAAACAACAAGGACCTACTGTATAGCACAGGGAACTATACTCAATTATCTTGTAATAACCTATAATGGAAAACGATCTAAAAAAGAATAGTTATACAAATGTATGTATAACTGAATCACTCTGCTATATTCCTGAAACTATAGTTGATTGTAAATCAACTATATTTCAATAAAAATTAAAAAAAATAAACATGAGTAGAGGAGGAAGAGATGAGAAGAGATGCTAAAGGAGACAGGGAGGGAAGAGTAGAGAAGATGGAAAAGAAACAGGAGAGGAGGGTGGCATATCTGCCAGGGGAGGAGACTACCTGCCTGTGTTGGATACTGAGATGTCAGACAAGACACAGAGTGAACACGGCCATTGGAATAGCAACGCGAAGGTCATTGGTCACCTCAGCAAGAATATTTAGGCAGAGTGGGATTCAGATTGGAGCAGCTTGGGAAGCATGGACAGACTTGAAATATTCTAATACATTTTCTAAAAGGAAGCAAGTGAATGGGAAATGAGAAAATCAAGATAGCAGGGCTCACAAAGCTTGGCTGTGAAGGACAGTGGAATAAGAGATTGCTGTGTGTGTGTGTGTGTGTTTGTGTGTGTGTGTGTGTTCTAAGATAAAAGTGTCTTAGGCATAGTTAAACGCTGTTGAAAGGGAACGCTGAGGGGGAGAATTGTTTGTAGGGAATGAGTCTGAGAATACACAGTGGAGAGAGGAGATAATCACTAGTGCCAATTTCCACAGGAGGGGATTGGAGATGGGATTCATAGGGCGCATGGAAGAAGTTGGCTTTAGATAGGAGGTGTGATCTTTCTTCTATTGTGACAGCAGGGAAGGTGAGGACAGGTGGGAGGAGCTGTGGATGGGCAGGTATAGATTTTGTGGTGGGAAGCTCAGGTTGGGAGTTATCATCTAATATATGTCTTTTCCCAGAAAGTTAAAAGTTCATGACTTAATTTTTTTCTAGTTCAGACGCTACTTTACACTGAGATCCTCTTCAATATCTATAATTAAGCCAAATAAGTGACATTTTAGGATTGTGGTTTCTCTAAAACTTTAGACCACATGACTCTGTATTTGGCTACATTGTTAGGACACTGTACTGTTCTTATAAAGTCTTGCAATTATTTTTGGTTATTAACATCTCCAGAAAATGGCACAGATATCCATAGAAATATAACGTTTTGTTACTTTCCTGAGAGACAAATTACAACAGTTTCCAAAAGGAAAAAAAAATGGCATATTCATGAAAAAAATTGCTTTGGATATTTCCTAATGGATTCAACAAAACTTTTATAAATGTAAGCAGTCATATATATAATAGCATAACTGCTGTTTTGTCATTATTCTCAAAGGTAGAACTGACTAAATACTGGAATGTCATACATACAAATGCTCATACAACTACCCACAGTATACAGCAAGTGGATAGACAGACATGTAGAGAAGTGATGGGTTGGTAGTGAAACCACTTTTCTACTGCTCCTGTTACCAGGCACATGATAATCTGAATTTAGCAGCTGGCTCTTAACTTTACCTTTGAGTTTTCTGGCTCTTGGCATGTAAGAATTCTAATATCATGCCTGAGCAACACTGAATAATAAACCAGATGCTACTTTGAAAATGTGTGGTCCTTTGCATATCCTTTTTGTTTTCGATGAGCTATTTTTCTTCTGAACTTAATCCTTTTGTCCCTTATTAAATTCCTTATGGCATATTTACCCTTGGGAATGGCAAGAGGTATGGAGCAGCCCCACTGTTTTCTCTGACGTAGCAATTATTGCCTGATAATGATGTGGTAGAAATAGCAGCATACTTGGAAATAAAGCCTGAACTACTAATGGATATTAATTCACTATTAGTACACTTTAGTTGCTGTACATGTTAGCTTTCTGATCTATGGTTAATAAGCCATTCTAATCAAGCGTATTACTGTTGGAGGTAGGGGAATTGGCATTCCATCAGCAAAGTTAAGTACATCTTGCCACACTTTATGTCTTGCTTTATAGATCACAGCGGGTACCATAATTCATTCCATGAATATATTCATAGGGCAATTATATGGCTATAAATATAATAGTAATAAAGGTTTTCTTTTAAAGCCTAAGAACTGTTCATTTAAAAATATTCTAGATTTCATCAGTCTTCTAATTAATGCCTCCTTGGCCGAAAGTAACTTTTTTTTTTTTTTTTTGGCTGCGTTGCGTCTTTGTTGCTGTGCACGGGCTTTCTCTAGTTGTGGCGAGCGGGGGCTACTCTTTGTTGCGGTGTACGGGCTTCTCACTGCGGTGGCTTCTCTTGTTGTGGAGCACGGGCTCTAGGCATGCGGGCTTCAGTGGTTGTGGCGCGTGGGCTTCAGTAGTTGTGGTGCCTGGGTTTAGTTGCTCCAAGGCATTAGGATCTTCCCAGACGAGGGATCGAACTCGTGTCCCCTGCATTGGCAGGCGGTTTCTTAACCACTGCGCCACTAGGGGAGTCCCTCATCAGTCTTCTGATAATAGCAAAGTTACTTTTCATTTACTTTTGAAAAGTGATACTCCATTTGTATATATTTTTTTCAGTTTCTGAATTTTTAGTTGAGGACTTATAATTCAGTTTTTACACTGTTATTTAGAGAACGTTGGGTTTCACTATTGAAACAGAAAGGTTAAAAAATGGTGATACACAGAACATTATAAATTAAAATTTTCAGGACTGGCAAATTGGGTTCATACTATAGACCCTAAAAATTTTTGTGAAGACAAATGAGCAAACAAAAACCAGAATAAGAATTTGGAAAACAAGTGTTTGGGGTTCTGTCCAGCTCACTGCAAGGCCTTCAGCAAGTCACTTAATTCCTCTGAACTTCTGTTTCCTGATCATAAAATGAGAGTATCAGACTAGATGTTCTTTCCAATGTCTTTTTTAGCTCTAATAGTCCCAGGACAACCACATATTATGGGTCAGAGTATGATAACTATAAATAATGATATATTTCTTCTGGAAGGAAAAGCAGGCACACTAAATTACTGTATTACAAAATACGGGAAATAATACAGGCATAACAAAATGGACGTGGAATGAATCAGACTGAGGGTCAGATCCTAGCTTCACCATCGCTGGCCTTAAACAGTTCACGTAATGGTCTCTGCACGTTCCCTCACTTCTAACATGGAAGTGATCACTCTTCCTCGATGGGGCCAGGACAACAAACAACCAAACAGATGTACAGAGCTTAGCACAGTGCCAGGCACAGTAAGTACTCAATAGAGGCTAGTTATTACTTTTGTTGTTTTTGTCACAGAGGATTGCTACAAGGAAAAAGGCATCCAGTACGATAGGTGCTCAATAGGTAGTACCTCTCCTTGACTCCTTTGAAAAAGTATCAGAATTTAGGCAGTACTCATCTAGGGGTATAGACTACTCATACCGTATGAGAAAAGCAGCATTAAAAATGGTCAGAAAAATTCCCGTCATGAGAAGGAAGCAAGGAGTTTCTCGGTAAAGTCAGTAATCCTATACTGGGGAAGTGGACTAATGATGTTGACTCAAAGTAGAAATCCATTGTGGTCACCATTAAAAAATACACCAGTTTAGAAAATTAAGTAAGGGGAATCAAAAGGAAATAAAAACACCTCTGACAACCAGGAAGCCAATTCACTCATCAGCAAAAATCAGTGAGGTGGGAAGACCTACTGAGGAAAATCAAGGAAGTGAGAATTCTTCCTTGCATCCAGGTTCCAGCAAGATGCTGTGCTGAGCTCTCATTAATACGCCCTCCCTGAACTTCCTTTACCTCCCCTGGCTGCTTCTCCTCAGTATATCTTGTCACAGAAGATGCTTGACTTGTAAACTGAATGCTCACTCTGCTGTGCTGTAGAAATGTGACTGTGGAAGCCTCTTAACCACTTAGGAGTTTGTTTTCTCCTAGCTGGGGGATGCATTGTAATGAAGGAATTATGCAGTGTAACCTGTTCCTATGTAATCTATCTCAAAAGATACACCCCTTTATTTCCAAATTATAATTTTACAGTTGAACCTTCCAATGGCTGATTTGAGTGAAATGAGCCCCTCTCAGTGTCACCCCACCTATTTCTGAGAGTTGCTCAGGGGTCTTGTGATCCTTTTAGTTTTTTCTGTTCTGATCGATCTCTCTCTCTCTCTCTCTCTCTCCCCCCCCTTCCTCCCTCCCTTCTTCTTTTCCTCTCTTTTTGGATCTCACTGTTGATTTTCCTGCTTCTTACACATACAATGTTGCCATTTGCGAAAACTGTCTTTTACTGGCATTCCTGCTCTTAGAACTGCTTTGGCGCCTGCTTTGACCTTCCTCCTGCCATGCCCCACCCCATGGGGTTGGGGAATCCACTGGGCCGACCTACCCTTGAAAAGACCATGCTCTGGGTCCCTGGGACTCCAGAATCTCCTGCCCAGAGCAGTTTCAGGCTGCAACCCTGGCCCTTCATCCTGAAGCCTGAACATGCGATGGGCACACCCTCTAGGCTCCAGGGGATGGCTAAGGGTGGCTGTTTGCTGTGGGAGGGCGTATGGAGATTGGAAATGCAGCCTGGGCTATCCAGCCGTGGGTGAGGAGGATGAGTCATATTCTGGACAGTTAGGTAGCTTGATTCATGATGTTTAAATATTCAGGCGTGGGTGTGCACGTTTCCTGTGCATTCCTGCCGGGCCCGAGGATGTTGGGGTAGGCCTGTCTGAGTGAGGTGATCCCACTGATACCACTTTGTCAGCTCTAAGGAGGGCTCTGCCCTTGCTAACTCTACTCAGCACAAGTGATACCAGTCAGTGACTTTAACATCAATAAGATGTCACTGAAGTCTAATGCAGAATAACCAACAGCTGCATTCAGTACTGGTTATTTTTAGGACACCCACAAACCCAGTTGGACTGCAGGGTCCCTGACCAGCTCCCACAGCCTCCGGTATCATGGAGACCAGCTCAGTCCCACCAGTGAGAATCTCCAAGCACCTCCAAACTCCAGTCTAAGCCCAACTATTAGGTGTTTTTCTTGTTCTTGTTTTAAATGAAATCAGACTTGTTTTAGTGACGCCAGAATGATAGACAGTAACACTACCTGTTTTCTTGAGATAAGACCCCACCTACCCATCCAGCCCCGACTTGTGTGTAATTGGACCACAATGGCCTGGAAGAGTTCATCACAATTGTTCCCTCTATTTCTCAAAATCCTGATTGCTCTGTCTTAGCCAGCACATGTTCGGGTTACCAACCGATCAGTCCAGGCAGCAGCAGAGCATTAGCCCCAGGCCAACTTCCCATCACAGCTTAACCCACACTAGGAGGAGCAGCAGGGTGACGGAAGTGTGAGGCTTGTAAGTCCCTCTGTCATAACCCTGCCTCAGCTCCGAGAATCCTGTGAATAACCATCTAGACAAAAAAAAACCCAAACCTTCTAAGAACAAGGCATTCTTGATTTTAAGGCAGTCTAAATCAAGACTGGGGGCAGAGTCCTGCTAATATTCCCAATTATAGGATTGGATTTATAGCATTATAGCATTCCCAAATATAGAATTATAGAATTAAATAGAACTCAACATATCAGTTGGAAGTAGCAGCATTTGGGTTAAATTTTTATAATCCAGGGATTTCTAAAAATATGGGTCTCCATCTATATCTGTATCTGCAAGATTTAAAAGGCTGACCAAAGTCAATTGTCCCAGAAGAAAGTAAAGTGTAAACCACTTGCTACCCCCGACTTGGCAGTTTTCAATTTTCAAAATTATTAGAATCAAATCTCTAACAAACATTATCAAGTACGTTTACTACTAAACAGATTAGTGTTTATTACTAAAAATAAATAATAAATCTGTCCTATCTAAATCATGGACTATTGTGAAGACTGGAAGAGAAGAAGGACGGTGAGCTAGGGTAACACAGTAGCACCTTTAAACACCATGGAGTAGGAGTGGCTTGGTGGCATTACCGTTAGCTACTCCACAGCTATATGTATGTGTGGGTTTCAAACGCAGACTACAAAGCATAAAATTATGATCCAAAGGTTAGGTAATTCTGTTACCCTTCCCTTCGTACTGAGGCTAGCTGTTCTGGTGAACATATTTGGATTCAATTCAATGTCTTATTGAACGTCTTCTAAATATAAGCCAATATGATAGGCACTGAAACTCAAACCACATTCTCCTGGCTCAAAGCAATATTTCAACTGCTCAGCTGTGTTTATACCCACCCTAGAAAACCTGTAAGAGCTCCCCTGCTGCTGAAGACCAAGGATTTCTTTTGTTTTTCTCCACTTTCCTCCTTAATCATTTTACATGACCAGGGAGAGAGAATGTTAAGATCTACCTTCATCTAACAAGTGAATCACTGTGTTTTGTTTTATTAGCATGAACACAATGTGTAAGACACAACTATCACAGTGAAGACCAGATTCCAGAATCAGCAGACCTGCTTTTAAACTCTAAGTGGTAGAGTTATTTAACATGATCAAATCAGACTTTGATCATATGTCAGATTGGATTAAGAACAGTACCTACTTCACAGGACTGTTGTGAGGATTAAAGGGGATAATGAATATAAAGCATTTAGCCTAGTACACCCAAATGTTAATAATTTAAAAATAGTAATTATATTATTTCTGAACTTGGTGCTAAAGAGAATACACAGATTATAACTTGAGACCCCTAATGCCAAGCATAGAATCCTTCCAAAGGCAATAAACTACTACACATCAATAATGTGGTTTACAATAAGAGACAGGGCAGAACTCTTTGTTATCCAGAATTCCATCTATGCAAAATGTATCTGAGAATGGGAAGTAGAAAATGAACTGACTAAGTATCACAAAGTACATACATACCCTGTACAATAATGAGCACAAAATAAATCATGAGCAACTGGCAACAGATTATTATTGTAATATTCTACAGTGGTAATCATGAATTTTCTCACAAAGCTCTGTTCTATTATTGATCTTTCATAGAGGGGGTTATATTTTCCATGTTAATGGGTAGTGGGCAAAGCTATTCCAACTTGATCCTATTCTAGAAGTTACATTTTAGAAGTTATTCCTGAGGTCAGCATGCAGTACATAATCAAAGGGATACACAGATTATTTCAAGGCCACACAAGCAGAGCAGCCATTCCCAGACAATCACTAACTCCCTGCCCCCTTCAGTACAGAACACTGAAGGAAAGCAAACTCCTTCCTGAGAAGACAGCTTTTACAGTCTAACACTGAGCACTTGTAGACTGAGATAGAGAATGCCCTGGAAAACAGCAATAGAGGCCCTGATGAAAGAAACATGAGTTAATACACATAAGGAATTTAGAACAGCTCTGCAAATGTGGTATGTCCTTAAAGAAAGTTAGTTTGGGGACTTCCCTGGTGGTGCAGTGGTTGAGAATCCGCCTGCTAATGCAAGGGGACATGGGTTCGAGCCCTGGTCTGGGAGGATCCCACATGCCGCGGAGCAACTAAGCCCGTGCGCCATAACTACTGAGCCTGCGCTCTACAGCCAGCGGGCCACAGCTACTGAGCCCGCATGCTACAACTACTGAAGCCTGTGCACGCGGAGCCTGTGCTCCGCAACAAAGAGAGGCCACCGCAATGAGAAGCCCGTGCACCACAATGAAGGGTGGCCCCCGCTCGCTGCAACTAGAGAAAGCCCGCATACAACAACGAAGACCCAACGCAGCCAAAAATAAATATATAAGTAAATTTAAAAAAAAAAAGAAAGTTAGTTGTTTTTTTTTTCCAGGAAAATAACAACTTGGACACACAAAAGAGTATCAGTAGAACCTAGACAGTTTGAAAATGTATAAAACAACTTAGAAATTTAGGCCCCAAAAGCATATAAGGATGTTTTGTTTATTTGTTTAAAAGAATTAATTTCTTACTAGGTAAGGGAACACATAATCCTATTGAAGACCTTTAGTAGTTGGTCTCATGTAAGTTAACTCTGTAGTAATCTACATATATATTTATTTCTGAGTTTTAAATTTGTCATATTCATAAAGTTCCAATCTAAAACCATGCCAAGGGACTTCCCTGGTGGTGCAGTGGTTAAGAATCCACCTGCTAATACAGGGGACACAGGTTCGAGCCCTGGTCTGGGAAGATCCCACATGCCGTGGAGCAACTAAGCTCGTGCGCCACACCTACTGAGCCTGAGTACTGCAACTACTGAAGCCCGCATGCCTAGAGTCCGTGCTCTGCAATGAGAGAAGTCACTGCAATGAGAAGCCCACGCACAGCAACGAAGAGTAGCCCCTGCTCACTGCAACTAGAGAAAGCCCACGGGCAGCAATGAAGACCCAATGCAGCCAAAAATAAAGAAATAAAATAAAAATTTTTAAATTGCTTAAAAAAAATAAAACCATGTCAAATATTATGACATCTGACAGTATCTGGACCTACGATAGCTGCTGGAGTTCTAGGGCCCACCCAGAGTAGGCAGATGAGATAAGCATGCCACCTCACATAAAACTGCCTTAAGATGTTTGTTGGGACATGCTTGTGGTATCAGTTATACATTTCACTCGAGGGTGAGACCTCCTACGCCCTTATCCAGAGCTTATGTACTTTTCTTTTTTTCTAATTCAATGGTAAACATGTACTGAATTTCATATATCCACAAGGCCATGAAAATATGTCTGGACAGCCAGAGTAAGGTCAATTTCCTAGGGGATAAATTAAATGGCAAACGTGTTAGGGAGCACAATGAACACCTTCAAGCCCCTGAATTGAGACCTGTGCTTCAAGATCTGTGCGAGAGTGAAAAAACAGTACAGTTGCTCATTAGAGAAAGTTTTATTTTTCTGGTTTGGAATATACAATGCCTAGGTTTGTAAAGCAGGAAATGCTGCTTTCCTGTTACCTATCACTTGACTTACCTGGACTTTCAAAAGCACTCACTCATATACATTCTCTGCTAGTAAACTGACTCTGAACGCACAGTCTCTGCTAGGACATTGATTTGATGACTCACAAGGCAATCTGTGTGACTTAAACACAATGGCAACACATGCAGGTGATTGCTGTGTGTCACATACTGTGTCTACTGGGTATATTTTTTCTAATTAGTCCTACAACCTGAAGCAGTTAAGGATGTCTGTGGGAAGAAATATGAGTTATACTAGCACTGCTCTTAAGCCTGACCTATAGTGAACTTGAATGAGTAGAATACTCCTTGGAGAGAGAACTTCTCCCTGTATAAGGTAGGTGTATTCGTTTCTTTCAAGGCAACAGTATACATTTAGCAGCAAGGAAAAGAGAGTTTATCAAATATATCCTGAATAAGACTGTTTGGTGGTTTGTTATTTTTCAGGCTCAGTTTCTTGGCTTCTAAAATCTGTCCCTTACAAAGACAGCAGTCCAAAAGCTGAAATTGATCAAGAACCCAAACTCTGTTCATGAAGTCTTCCCAGTGAAGGAATAAAAAGGAATTTAATTTAGATTTTAGTAAGCAGTCTAGGATAATTTTTACATAAACTATAAGGCCATTGACTTGTATTTAATTTGCCCTGATAAAATTTAATTACTCTCAAACAAAGCAAGTTCTTTCTAATTAGACTTGATATGAAAAAATGAAAACACAGCAAATTAACAAAGGAAAGTAATCTCCAGATAATGAAAGCCAAGAAAATTACATGTTGTAATTAAGGAGTGGTCTGCAAAAGGTACTAACAACTAAACAAAGGAGCCTTAGTGTGGGAATGGTAGGAGGAAGGTAGCCAAAGAAAAGAATACTGTGGCAATGGACTCTGGTCAGTGCCTGACACTCTAGAGGGGGGTAAAGAATAAAACCAGGGTCTTCCCTGGTGGCGCAGTGGTTGGGAGTCCACCTGCCGATGCACGGGGCACGGGTTCGTGCCCTGGTCCGGGAGGATCCCACACGCCGTGGAGCGGCTGGGCCCGTGAGCCATGGCTGCTGAGCCTGCGCGTCCAGAGCCTGTGCTCCGCAACGGGAGAGGCCAAAACAGTGAGAGGCCCGCGTACCGCAAAAAAAAAAAAAAAGAAGAATAAAACAAGACTGTTAGAAGAGACCCTTGGTTATCAACAATCAAGCCATTATACACAGATGAGGATGCTGAGGGCTCACATAGTAAAGTGACTTGTCCAAGGACACAGAACATGACTATGTGATAATTGGGGCAGATGTTGGTCCTCTCCTTCATTGTTAGGTAATATATACTATTGGGCACTGTCTTCCTTCTTGGATGCAGAAAGAGGAAGTTTTTAATCATACAAGTATTTAAGATTATTATGTAGAGTGCCAATAAAGTAACTTACTAAACATGCATAATAGTCATTTAAAATAGACTCCTTCTACAAATAATGTCACAATTGGTAATGTATGGGGGATATATGTCTGTCTAATCCAAAGCCAGAAATTTTAGGAAATTTTCTTGGGTGAGAACATCTAATACATAAATTGAAAAACTATATAATATTGTGATACTGCTTCAACAATCAAATGATCTAAGTATTTAAAAATGTATCAGGGGACAAGCATGTGAAAAGATACTCAACATCATTTTTCACTAAGTAATTAAAAATTAATCAATAATGAGTTTCTTCTACCCACCTATTAGAATGACTAACATCCAAAAAACTAACAATACTAATTGCTGGTGAGGATGTAGAAAAAGGAGCTCTCATTGATTGCTGGTATGAGTGCAAAATGGTTCAGCCATTTTGGAAGGCAATTTCTTACAAAGTTAAACATAGTTGTACCATACGATCCAGCAGTTACGCTCCACAGTATTTACTCAACTGATTTGAAAACGTACATCCACCTAAAAATCTACATGCAAATATTTGGAGAAGACTTACTCATAATTGCCAAAAAATGGAGCCAACCAAGACATTCTTCAATAGTTGAATGTATAAACAAACAGTATACTTCCAAAGAGTACATCATAGAAAGGGGGGGGGGATGAAAGAATAATCTCACAGTGGAGACACCTGACAAACACCATCTCAGCCAGGTGATCCAAGTCAACATCAAGAGTGATTTCAGTGTACTGCTATGTTGATAGCATACACTCAATGTGATGTGATGAAAATAGCACTTTATCTGGGTGGTCTTCCTCCTCACAATTATAACCCCAGTCTACTCATGAGAGGAACACCAGTCAAATCCCAATTGAGGACATTCTACAAAATAACTGACTAGTACTCCTCATAACTGTCAAGGTCATCAAAACAAGGAAAGTCTGAGAAACTGTCACAGCCAAGGGGAGCCTAAAGAAATATAATGACTAATTGAAATGTGGTATTTTGGATGGGACTCTGAAACAGAAAAAGGACATTACGTAAAAACTAAGGAAATCTCAAAAATGTATGGACTTTACTAGTTAATAATAATGTGTCCATATTAGTTCATTAATTGTAACAAGTGTACAATATTAATGTTAGATGTTAATAATAGGGGAAACTGAGTATGGGGTATAGGGAAACTTTCTGTACCATCTTTGCAATTTTTCTTTAAAACTGTTCTAAAACAAACAAAAAAAGTTTATTTAAAAAACTGTGTTGAGCAGAGTTTCAGAATGGTAGTGAATTTTGCATGTTTTTGGGAGAAATAATGAAATAGGTTTTCCACAATGTCCAGAATCACAGGGCTGGTCATCTTGATCTTGCCAAAAGTTTTTAAATAATTTTTTTAGAGGTGAAAGTGTAGGAATTATTTCAACAGGAACACACAACTGTTTCTTTTAAAAAATGCAATGAATTGGGAAACACTGTTTATTTTAACTTAATTTTGGAAGATATTTAAATCATAAAAAGTAACATTTTTAACACACGCTTTAAGTTTTTTCAGGTTTCCACTTCACATTGATAACTAACTAGCTGGCAACCATGGAGCAGATTAAAATAGAAGAATCTTGATGCTCTCTAAAATGCTAAATACTGAAGATAGGGTCTCTCTCTTTAGGGTTTTTCCATACTAAAACTCTATCTGAAATGCATATATTTTCAATGCATTCAATTGTTCAGGGTCAGATCATCCAGTTTGTAAATTCTGCATTTCTTTTGCTTCTCTCGCCCTCTTTACCCCCGCCAATCTTTCATTAGATGGAAAAAAAATTATTTTTATGGGATGGAAAGAAAAAGTATAGAATATCAAAAGTATTGTCCAAAATGTGCCTTGTTGATTATCTGTAGATTTGATTTTTATATGATGCTTTGTCTCCTACTTAATGCACTAACACCCAGCCATATTATATACTTCCAGAAGTTCAGAACTGAGAAGAATAAAGATTGTTAGCAGCAAGTAGTCTCGGCAAGTAGACTGCATGGTCAGATGTCTCCTGTCCTATGTTTCCTTCTGAGTCACAGGCTTGCTTGTGGCCTTGGGTTTGTCAGCATCCCCAAAGATCTGTCTTAGCTGTGTGCTCACAACTGAGGCTGACTTCCACTGTGACCTGGTCATTGGGTTGCTGTATCCAATGAAGGATTTTATCACCTTAGAGGAGGATTAATCATCAGTACTATTTCCTCCCACACCTGAGTCCTGCTTAGAGGCCTTGGCCCCAAACACTCCCTTTATAAGCTCTTACAAGAGTGTGAGAATCAGCAGCAAAGCCTTGGGCCATTTATTGAATTTACAATGTATTTGAGGGCAAGAGAAACAAAGAGGTTTTTACAAAAGCTGGACCAATCTGTAACTACAGTTCTGGTCAAATTGCAGCACACCTAAACTAGATGGCACACATACTAATTATCCTGTAGTTTTGATACTCTCAATCAATAAGGAACAGAGTTCCTGCTGAGTGTACAACAAAACTAAATTATCTTTTACTTTCTGTTCTCTCTGTATTTACTATGCATCTGCTATATGTCAGTCTTACAAATACATATTCTTCAAAAACGTGTGCTAGCCTGTTCATAGATCACTTTTTCAGCATCTTCTAGACCACCAATCACACTCGCATGCACTGGAAAGTTTGCTATAGTGTTTGTATGTGTGTGTATTAAAAGGGGGCAGTTTATTTCATAAGTCAACATAAAGGAAAGGCTCTTACTTTTGTTGAGAGAATTTAAGCCCTTTTGGTTAAAGGTGGGGGCAGTTGCTAGGGTAAGGGGCCCATTCCCGTCTAAAATGAGAACCCTAACTTCCCAACTAAGTCAGAAAGGAAAAGTTATGATGAAGGGCTGGCTTATTATAGGCAGATAGCCAATGGGGCTCACCTGGAAGGCTGGCTATGCTTTCCCTCTGTAGAGAGCCTGAGCTGAGAAAGGCAGCAGTAGTTTTCTTGTGGAAATCACCTCTGTGCTATTATGACAAGGAGTCTGGGTATGTTGGAAGGTCAGAGGGTAAGGGCAGTGGAGTGAATGAGACGTGTCATGCTTCCTCTTCATGATTTTTCTTTACCTGGTCTGACATTCTTGTGGCATTTGAAAAGGGGAGCAAAATTGAGAAGAGCAAAAAAAAAAAAAAAATTGATACCTATATTACTTCGCTAGGGCTGCTATAACAAAGTATCACAAATGAGGTGGCTTAGAACAAGAGAAGCTTATGGTCTCACGGTTCTGGAGACCAGATGTCTGAAATCAAAGTGTCAGTAGGGCCATGCTCCCCCTGAAGGTGCTAGGGGAGAATCTGTTCCAGCCCTTTCTCCTACCTTCTAGTAGTTCCTTAGCTTGTGGTTATATAACTCTGATCTTCACATGGTATTCCCCTACGTGCCTGTCTCTCTCCAACTTTCCTCTTTTTATAGGGGTACAAGTCATATTGGATTTTTATAAAGACCAGTCATTTTAGGGGCCCACCCTACTCCAGTATGACTTCATCTTAACTAATTACACCTGCAACAACCCTATCTCTGAATAAGATCACATTCTGAAATAGTAGTGATTAGGACTCCAATGTATGAATTTGGGAAGGGAACACAATTTGATTCATAACAACATGAAACTATATACAAGGATTTGGTAATTGTTATGAAAAGAGCTATTCTTGATGCGTCCTGAGCTGGGTGCTTTCCCTCTTTGATTTGTGAAATAATTAAACTGGTCTTCCAGCCTAGAGCATGTTGAAATCATAACAATGGCATGGACTGGACTACATTCATTATAAATATTTTCAGAGGTAAAATATTTATTAATAAATATTTTAATATTTTTTAGAAATAACTCATTTGTTGATCAAAATGCTCATCTTATTTCAATGTGCCTGCCATTTCCTTTAGTGTACGTCCAATATGCTTTCTGTATAATTCTCCATCCTGGTTTTCCTTCTAACTTAGTAAAATCCTTGAGGAATGGTCAGTGGAAGAGACTAGGTACATGGTAATTTTATAATCAGTAAAGGCATTTAGAATTAAGTTATCTTTTTTTTTGATGCTTTTATCTTTGTGGAATTCCTACATTTCTTAAAACATGAGTAAAACTAATAAGTTTAGTTGTGTGATATAAGACAGAGAACATTTCCGAATTAATCTTGGATTGAATTAGAAGTTCAAGAGATGCTAGCTACTACATGGGATAAACTCCAAATCTCTGATTCCATACAGATTTTAATAGTACCAAGTTATTTTTATCCTGATAAATGAGTCCATCAAAGATTTCCCCTAGTGAACATTCTTATTGTTAATTAACAATAGAATGTAGCACACAAAAAGGAAAGTAAGGGCTGGGAAAAAGCGTTCGACTGTCATTTTTTAAATAGAAGTGAATAACGTGGTTTAATTTTTAAACCTCCCAATAAACCCAGGATTCTATGCTTTACCTCACTGACGAAGGGGTCTGAGAACCTTAATATTCTCCAGATCATATAACAGATGCAGTGATAATTTTAAGCCTTAGACATCTGGCATAGTTGAGGTTTTATGAC
The DNA here is from genome assembly GCF_059928025.1 of Delphinapterus leucas. Lineage (NCBI taxonomy): Eukaryota > Metazoa > Chordata > Mammalia > Artiodactyla > Monodontidae > Delphinapterus > Delphinapterus leucas. Next base: position 51,751,711 of record NC_143136.1, on the reverse strand, counting down.
AAGGTATTCTGGCAGAAGAGAGAAGACCCTAATTAGCAAAGTATCCTTGATAACCTTTTAAGTATTGTCCTTTTGGATCCCATGAGGTTTTTTTGATAGATGCATCAGTTGTTTAGATCATTTCAGTTCTATGACTTGATGTATTTCCAAAACTGCCTTCAAGGCCTTACTTATTTATCTTCCAAATGAGCCTAGCGGAGAAGAAACATAACTGCGTTATGGAAAGTCTTTTGTTGTTAGCAAACCTTCTCTGTGTTCCTTTCTATAAGAAACTACAGTCGTCCCTCCATATCCAGGGCAGTTTGGTTCCAGGATCCCCCACAGACACAAAAATCCATGGATTCTCAAGTTCCTTATATAAAGTGGTGTAGTACAGGCCCTCCAAATCCAAGGATTCAACTAAGGGACTGACTACACTTAGTATCTAAGGTTTTTCTTTCCATAATATGTCACTGTCCATCAATGCCACATTTCCTTTTGGAGGCTCTGAATATGGGGTGGCCGCGTGGAATAAGATGGTATCTGACCATGTGTCCTGGACTTGCCCTTTCCTGGTTTTTGCACAGTTGAGAGGCTGAGAGTTAAACAAAGGGAAGATGGCGATGAAGGCCTGGAGAGGGCTGGTTAAGTCTGGTCTGACCCTGGCTGCCGAAAGTTTTCAGGGCCCTCGTGTGACCTACTCCATTCCAGGTCTGAGGGGAGTCTGGCATCTACCTGCCTCAGATATAGACGTCAGACATGGAGAGAAGAGGGCTTGAATTTGGCCAGGGCATTTGCCCAGAGTGTTCCCCTTACATTCTGAGATGAGATAAATGGAGGTCCTAGTCAACTCAAATCACACTGGGTGCCAGAGGGAAAGCAAGGATTTGGTAGCTATTAGGAGTTTCATTGTTACTATAAGGGAGCTGCTAAGCTCGGTGCCCTTATGCTTGCCAGTCAGGACTGAGCACTCTTTCCTCCTGTGGCCAGCTTGTCCAAGGAGGCCCTGAGCTGCAGACCACTAAGTAACAGTTTGCCAAATATACTAATTTCCTTTCAGCTATTTGTTCTCTAGGAGCTTGGCATTTCTGAAATCACTAAAACTTCACAATCTGGAAACTATTACATGCACTTTTAAGTTTTGCCTCTTTCTTCATTACAGGGATAAGAAAGCATGTATACTGGGCGGGTTTTACCTCTGTGGCATTCGTGGCTCAGAGCCCATTATGTAGTAAAAGCAGAGAATATAGGCAGAAGGAAGTATCAAGAAAGAGAACAACAACAATAGTATTAGGTATTAGCCTTTTCTGAAGGTTTCCTCTGTACCAGACATTGAGTTAAGCATTGTACAGGTATTATTTTATTTAGCTCTTATAATAGCCCGAGAAGGTAGGTTTGAGAGGTTAAGTGTCTATAAGGTCATACGGCTCTTTAGTTGTAGAATGGGATTCAGACCTAGGTCTGTCTAATTACAGAGTCAAGTTCATGAGAATTGTGCTACACTAGCTGCCATACTTTGCCTCCCCTATTCAGTTTAGGATGGAAATAGAAGTATGGGAAGAAAATGAATGATTACAAATCATCGAGGCAAGTAAAAAGTGGTTATAATGTGTATACCTTCTACTTATTGACTGTAAACTGTTATTTGCTACAGTACTACTTTGTGACTGCTCACTACCATGGTTCATGAGTACATAACTACTAACACTGATAAATCTAGCCTGGAGAACGCAGCTTTCGTTTGTTTTTTTTTTTTTTTCTGGGCCAACACTCATTTTATTAGCTATCTATTTTATACATATTAGTGTATATATGTCAATCCCAATCTCCCAATTCATCGCACCACCCCCACCCCACTTTCCCCCCTTGGTGGCCATACGTTTGTTCTCTACATCTGTGTCTCTATTTCTGCCCTGCAAACTGGTTCACCTGTACCATTTTTCTAGATACCACATATATGCGTTAATATATGATATTTGTTTTTCTCTTTCTGACTTAACTCTGTATGACAGTCTCTAGGTCCATCTGCATCTCTACAAATGACCCAATTTCATTTCTTTTTATGGCTGAGTAATATTCCATTGTATATATGTACCACATCTTCTTTATCCATTTGTCTCCAGATGGGCATTTAGGGAGAATGTAGCTTTTGATGAATGAAGTGTGAGAAAGAGACCTCAGGCTGTTTTCCTGGCTCGAGACTCTTCCTGAGATATGCAACCTCAAACACTTGGTCAACTTTCCTCCTATGCATTTCCAGACTGAAGCCCACAGGACTCCTATGCAGAATGGGCTGGTTCATATTAGCATCTGCTCACTGGCTGTAGGTTTGGGTGCTTATGCTCTGCTCTATAGCATCCACAACTGATTTTCTACCCTGAAGTCTGGGGTCCTGAAGACGTGAGTTGGTATTGAACTCAGGCAGTGAAATCTGACCCAATCTGGCTATAAGGACAAAAATAAATTTACAATTGGGGAAATGAATACTGTGCAATAGGATTGATTAGCCACTATATTACAAATGGGAAATGAAACTTGTATGCCCTGAGATTATTTGGACCTCTGTATTGCCTCAAAGAAAAGGGATCTGTATATGTGCTTTATAGAAGTACACTTACCATTGCATCCAAAAAACAAAATACCTGGGAATAAACCTACCTAAGGTGCCAAAAGACCTGTACTCTGAAAACTATAAGACACTGATGAAAGAAAATGAAGACCACACAAACAGATAGAAAGATATACCATTTTCTTGGATTAGAAGAATCAATATTGTTAAAATGACCATACTACCCCAGGTGATCTGTAGATTTAATGCAATCCCTATCAAATTACCAATGGCATTTTTCACAGAACTAGAACAAAGATTTTTTAATTTGCATGGAAACGCAAAAGAAGCCGAATAATCAAAACAATCTTGAGAAAGAATAATGGAGCTGAAGAAATCATGCTCCCAGAGTTCAGATTATACTACAAAGCTACAGTAATCAAAACAGTATGGTACTGACACAAAAACAGACATATGGATCAATGGAACAGGATAGAAAGCCCAGAAATAAACCCATGCACTTATGGTCAATTAATCTATGACAAAGGAGGCAAGAATATACAATGGAGAAAAGACAGTCTCTTCAATAAGTGGTGCTGGGAAGACTGGACAGCTACATGTAAAAGAATGAAATTAGAACATTCTCTAACATCATATACAAAAATAAACTCAAAATAGATGAAAGACCTAAATGTAAGACCAGATACTATAAAACTCCTAGAGGAAAACACAGGCAGAGCTCTTGACATAAATCACAGCAATGTTGTTTTGGACTCATCTCTTAGAGTAATGGAATAAAAAGCAAAAATAAATAAATGGGACCTAATTAAACTTAAAAGCTTCTGCACAACAAAGAAAACCATAAACAAAACAAAAAGACAACCTATGGAATGGGAGAGAATATCTGCAAATGATTAAGCCCTGACAAGGGCTTAATTTCCAAAATATACAAACAGCTTATATAGCTCAATATCAAAAAACAAACAACACATTCAAAAAATGGGCAGAAGATCTAAATAGAACACTTCTCCAAAGAAGACATACAGATGGCCAAGAGGCACATGAAAAGATGCTCAACATTGCTAATTATTAGAGAAATGCAAATCAAAACTACAATGAGGTATCACCTCACACCAGTCAGAATGGCCATCATCAAAAAGTCTACAAACAATAAATGCTGGAGAGGGTGTGGAGAAAAGGGAATACTTCTACACTGTTGGTAGGAATGTAAATTGGTACAGCCACTATGGAGAACAGTATGGATGTTCCTTAAGAAACTAAAAATAAAGTTATCATATGATCCTGCAATCCCACACCTGGGCATATATCCCAAGAAAAGTCTAACTCGAAAAGATACATGTACCTCTATATTCATTGCAGCACTATTTACAATAGCTAAGACATGGAATCAACCTAAATGTCAACTGACAGATGAATGGATAAAGAAGATGTGGTATATATATATATATATATATATATATATACATACACACACACAATGGAATATTACTCAGCCATAAGAAAGACTGAAATAATGCCATTTGCAGCAACATGAATGGACCTGGAGATTGTCATACTAAGTGAAGTAAGTCAGACAGAGAAAGACAAATATCATATGATATCACTTCTATGTGGAATCTAAAAAAAATGATACAAAAAGAACTTATTTACAAAACAGAAGTAGACTCACAGACATAGAAAACAAACTATGGTTACCAAAGGGGAAGGTGGGGAGGGATAAATTGGGAATTTGGAATTAACAGATACACACTACTGTATATAAAACAGATAAACAACAAGAACCTACTGTATAGCACAGGGAACTATATTCAGTATCTTGTAATAACCTATAAGGGAAAAGAATCTGAAAAAGAATATATATATATATATATATATATATATATATATGAATCACTTTGTTAAAACACTGTAAATCAGCTATACTTAAAAAATAATAATAAAAGAAGTATACTTTTATTAGATAGTAACAAATATATACTTTTAAAGTACAGAATGAAAAAGACAAACCATAGTTCCCTTACCCAAAGGCAAACAGTGCAACAGGTCTATTAATATCCAGTCTTTTTTCTAATTTTACTGGAAAGTGGTGGGTGTGTTTTTGTGCTTTATGTAAAAAATATTAGTATTTGTGCCCCAAATAAATATTATTAATAAATATTTGTTGAGTAAATTTAAAAATAACATTTAATTAGTTTCTGAGAGCTATTTTTTCAGAGTGCTTTTTAAATGAACAATTATAGTGTTACCCCCATAATGAGATATAAATTTATAATAAAATGATTGACTGAATCCAAATGCCATCATGAGAGTAATCTGGCATCGAAAACTCCACACTACTGAAAGAAAATTTATATGGTCAGTTCAGTCAGGTGTGGTTTGTTCCTTAGGACTTCTCTGATGTGGTGAATATTTGGCCTGTTAATGATAAGAATAATAATAATTGCTCACATTTACTGAATGCTTTGTATATGTCAGGAAAAAAGTTCTAATTGCTCTCCATTTTTTAATTCATTTAACACAACACAGCACTAGGATTATCGACATGTTACAGAGGAAGAAACTAAAGTATTTTTCCCTGGTCACATAGTTCATAAGTAGTGGAATTGGGTTATAAGCCCAGGTCCAAAGACTTTGAGTTCGACTATTACACTTAACCAGGACAATCATTCAGTCTTAGTATACCATGACTTCCCTTTTTGAATTTTTCACTTTAATTAATCATAAGTCAACTTGGACATACTTACAAGAGATCTTTTCAACATGTATATGATTGGTATAAATTTACTAATCTATGTGTTACGTTTAATATATTTTGCCTGCAATTAATAGAAAATATGACAAACTGGCTTAAATCAGTGGTTCTCAAACTTTAGCCTGCATCAGAATCATCTGGGGGCTTCTTAAAGCACAGACTGCTGAGCCACACCCCAAGTTTCTGGTTCCACAGTTTCAGCATGGGGCTCTAGAATTTGCATTTCTAACAAGTTCCCAGGTGAGACTGATGCTCCTGCTCTTGGACCAAACCTGAGAAAAATTCATTGACCTTAGAAGTCAAGATTCAGGCCTTACATTGGCTTAATCCAACTTCTCCAGTTCTGCTTCTCTGTGTCTTTCTTAGTTATTATCTCCTCTGTGTATCTGCCTACTCCTCAAACAGTACCAAGATGACTGCAGCAGTTTTAAGCCTTAAATCTATGCACAAAAAATATCCAAGAAAAGAGAACACAGCTATTTCAGCAATTTTCATAAGAACAAGGAAATTTCTTTACCAAAGCTTCAGAAAATTTCTCTGAATCTTGACCAAAATTAGATCACCTCTTCATTCTTGACCAAGTTCTAATAGATAAGGGAGCACTGTTTGCAGATTGGCTTAGTTAGGCCTGTGCTCCTTAGCCAGTCATAATCTTAGAGGCATGCTTCTTGATTAATCAAGAACTACCACGAAAGTGCAGGAACTGTAGTCTTTAGATGGAGGAAGAGAACTTTGCTTTGGTGTCTGTATTCCCAGCAAGGTGAAGAAAGGTTTAAATTTATTTTCTCTCTACCCCTTTCTCTCTCTCCCTGTCTTTGCATAGGAGAATGTCAGACTTTCTGAAATTACTGTTTCTGTTTTAAATTGAATTTTGTTTTTCTTTACACTGACTTTGAACTGAGTTCTTTTTGAAAGAATAACATAATAAAATTCAGGATCTTTGTATCAAAAAAAAAAAAGAAGGAAGAGAACTTTGTTATTTTACCTTCCTTTCCATTGTTTTGGTTCAAAGTACAAAAAAAGATATTAAAAAAAGTCTTCTTTCAGGAGAAATCTTCAGAATCTATCTTTGGAAACTTGTAGACAATAAAATTTTACCTTCCCAACTCAACCTTAAAGCTAATATTTTAAATTTACATATTAATAACAATTTAACAATATTTACAATGATAGAACAAGTGTATGTATTTTTAAACAGTGCCTTAAACACATAGTACTGGCCAAGATTTTTCTCCTAAATAAAAGTCTCATTGTAGTTATGAAGAGGATCATTAATTTATAGAGTGCCTGAGATATGCCAGAAGCTATATTTCACATGTATTATCTAATTTTATCTACTTGGCAGCCCTAATAATTAGGTAATATTATTATCTATGCTTTGCAGATAAGAATTAAACAGCATCTATACTATAGTTGTAAATAACAATATATGTTGTCTATTCCAATTTAAGTGAGTATAATGTATTTTTGATAACTGTATAATACATACCCTTGTATAATACATACTACTCATTTGTTTTGAGAAATTATCTCCACTTATCAAAAGTAATAACTAATTGTTAAGGAAGCCATGGTGATGTATGTGGTTATTTTCATGTCTGACTTAATTAAATTTAAGGGTATATTTAAGTGTTTATTATGTACAAGACATCATGCAAAAAAAATACACATAGTGTATCCATATTTAGATATATATATATAAATTATATATTTAGATATGTCTATGTCTGTCTATATATATATATATAGAGAGAGAGAGAGAGAGAGAGAAATAAAGATAATTCTCATAAAGCTCTTAATATAATGCCTGGCTCATAGTAAGTACCCTATAATAATCTTAGCTTTTATTGGTATTTTTATTTAAACTCAATATAATAGTTCTTTGTTGAGGAAGTATTAGCTGTGAAGCATTGTTCAAGGAAATGAGAACATACTCACTTATACAGACATTAAACACCAACTCCTTTAACATAGGCTGCTCTTAATATACTCATTACAGAGGTAATTTCTCAAGCAAATTAGTCAAGTAACTTGTTTCTTGATAACAGCACAGGGAATCATTAAGACTGCCAAAATCAACAGTGTATTTCAGAGGCTTCCAGGTTCTCTGTAACAAAGGCTGAGTAAGCCATGATTCATAATTGGGAAACTTCTATTTGAGGGCCTTATTATCTCTCTTCTTATCTAGGGTGTGGGAAAGACTGGTAGCAGTGGGCAGCAGGCAGGGGAGGAGTTCCATTCCGTTTCCAGTGCCACAAAGTGAGTGAGAAGCACATAGAGAAAGTTTCCCTGGAGTAGTATTTTCTTATTCAATAGAGCCCCCAAGATGTGTATACAGGGGTCTGAAAATGTATTTGGAACAATGGAGCTGTGTTAGAATTTATGATCTAGGCCAGTGTCTGTGGTTGAGTCAGTCATGCTTCATCACCCAGGAGCAAACTAAACTTTGTCTTAATCTTGCCACTCTGGATTGCTTGCTGCTTCAGTCTGTGGGTTTTATTTATTTATTGTGGGTGGAGGAGAATATGTTTTTAAGGCTCAATTTTGAACCTGCACATAATGTAATTGAAAGAGAAGGTGTTTTTCAATTGCCTAGAGTATGTTTAAATTGCGGCTGTCATGTACTGGTTGTGTGGCCATAAGCAATGCCTTAGTATTTCTACACCATAATTTCCTGTCTTTTAAAAGAGTGATATCTACCTAGTGTCTTTGTTGTGAAAAATAAATTAGATTGCAAATGAAAAAGAGCCATCACAACTGGCACACAGTAGGCTTTCAAAAAGAAAAACTGAAGAATTAAAAAAAAAACCACAAAACCTATCAAGTTGGTGTTATGCTAAATGCCCATTATTTTTAGGAAAACCACATAACATAATTTATATCCCAAAGACATTTTTGAGAGTGAAAATGTTATTAATAATTAGCCCAGGACAACAGGCCAAACAAGGACTATTCTCAGCAAATCTGAAGGTATGCATTCGAGTTATAATCATGTTGCTTTGTTGATGGGGCTCAAGGGAGAAGTCAGAGCTCCTTATCTCTTAATACCAATTTTGCAATCATTTAAATTGTTTATTGTTGTTGGCATGAAAGGCCAAGTTTCCTCTGAGACACTTCATGGTTATTTATCATTGAATCAAGCATATACAACATTGTCTGTGGTCAGTGGTAGAGTAGAACATGGAAACTGTATGACCCAGTTTTCCCCCTAAGCTGAAGGAAACCAAGGTCTACTTCTTACCCAAGCAACCACTGCAATGCTTAGAACCCACAAGAATAGCACCCACCCCACTAACCCACTTGGGGTTACTGGGTTAAGAGGGACTTAGGGAGGGGACTTTTCATAAATTTTGTTTTGGAATTCCGTAATTTAAATTTGTTATGATCTGGAAAGAGTGTCCTCCTTTCTGTTCTTCTTTAATCCAGTATATACTTTGATGATATACTTGATGGCATTCAAGACACTGACTAAATTTAGAGGCTGTGGAATGTGGTTATATACCCTGCTTTAAATTCCTAGTTGATAAGGAACAAATAATAGTCCTGTTATTCACCTAAGGAAAGATACTTTTTCAAACTAAGGATAAAAAGGAGAAATGTGACCATTTTAAATGCTTTATAAAATGCCAATTTGTAAACATGGAAGATGTGTAATGTATAACACATGCGTGAAAAATCTGACATTGCCTATTTTTTATTTTGAAGACTAATTCTGAACTGTCTTAATGTTTGCTGTTAAATCTGGACTTTTCTAAGAAACCAAAGGCAGGCACTTTGAGCCCCGATCCAAGAAATTGTCTAGTTTCTACCGTCTACATATTGGGAAAGAGGTCCAGAAGGAGTTAACTCCAGACCTTCAATGACAAAAGGCTGAGGGCTGCTTCACTGACAACTGGCAAGTTTCCTGCTCACAAAAGAGCATCTGGGCAGATTCTTTATTTATTTATTCATAAGAGTTTATTATGTTCCTACTAAGTACCATGTTCAAGGCCAGATGCTGGGGATTCAAGCACTGTCACTGTCATCCCAGGCTTAAAGTCCAGTGAGGCAGATAGCATTGCTATACATAATTACTATAAATTGGAACAAGTGTTAATGATAGAGGAAGTTCAAGGCACTATGGGAACCTATAGTGATCTAGAGGTCAGGGAAGCCTTTGTGGTTTGTTAAGCTGAGTAGGAATGGCCATGTTATAATGGAAATGATGTCCAAGGTAGGAGGGACAATCTGTGAAGGATGGGAAGAGAGAGCTTGGAGTGAGGGTCTGAAAATAGACTAGCATGGCCAAAATAAAGATAATTAGTCAATATTACGGAGGCTTTTTAACTCATATTAGGAATTCAGACTTTAGTATGTAGCTGGGAAGCCATTGAGAGGTTTTATGAAAAGGTTCACATGATGCATTTTATAGAGATAATTCTGGCTGCAGGAGACCAGTTAGAGAATGATATAATGGTCAAGATCAAAATTAATAGCATTTCTACAAAGATGTTGGCAGTGGACATGGGGAAATTTAGGAAGGAGTATTAATAGGACTTGGTAATTAATTGGATATGGAGAGTGAAGTAGAAGATGCCTAGGGGGCTACCCTGGTGGCACAGTGGTTGAGAGTCCGCCTGCCGATGCAGGGGACATGGGTTCGTGCCCCAGTCCGGGAAGATCCCACATGCCGCGGAGCGGCTAGGCCCGTGAGCCATGGCCGCTGAGCCTGCGCGGCCGGAGCCTGCGCTTCGCAACGGGAGAGGCCACAACGTACCGCAAAAAAAAAAAAAAAAAAAAAGTTGCCTAGGTTTTTGGCTTAGGAACCTGAATGGATGGTGATGCCCTTAAATGGTTATGGGGAGTATTTAAGGAAAAAAAGGGGATTTGCAGGCTGGTGATACTGAGTTCCATTTTGGACAAGCTGAGTTTGAAATATCCTTGATATATTCAAGTAAAGATGTCAAACAGAAAGCTGACTGCATGAATCAGGAGCTCAGGAGAGAGCATGGTGAAACTAAAGAGATCTTTGGTTCATTAGCATATAACTGATCTTTGAAGCCCTGGGATGAGACTCCCTGAAGAAATTTGCTAGAATGACAGAAGAGGGGGTGGTCAAGGATAGGCTCCTAAGAAACATCATCTTATAAAGGAAGAGGAGGGCTGCTCTTAGTTTTCTCTGGCAAGAAAATGAGGTTTCAACAGGCTTCAGGAAACGGGCAGCATGTGACCATGATGTAACTTGTGATGATAAGATAAAGTGTATGGGTTAGAGTGTCAGTTGATATCTAAATATAGTTTTCAAGTCAGATTCCAACTCAAGAAAAACATCTCTTGAGCTTCTCTGGATGTGAAGAGCACTCACAGCCTATCTCACTACTGTTATTACAGTTTCTTTGCTTTTCCTTCCCTTCTTTGGTAATGCTCTATCCAGGATATGCTTCCCTGGTAACATGCCAGGCAGGAGCAACTTGAAGACTGCCCTCATTTTATTCTTAGATAATATTCTCTCTCATATTATAGAAAAAGGAAGTTTTATGATAGGGGTAGTTAGAAAATAAAGTATCTGCTTACTCCAGCCATAAGCTATAATTAGAAAGGCCAGAAACACTCTAAGTAGTAATTCAACACTCATTTTTCTCAAGAATCTCATAAAACTTAATCAAGGAATGCCAAGATCCTGATAAAAATTTTTAAATGTACAGCGACAATGAAGTAGATGCTCTGGTTTTCTTCTCTGTGTTTCCAGGCTGCATCACATCCACTGTCTCTTCATTTTAAGAGATCTTAGAATCATGGCATAGTAAATCTGAAAGGATCTCAAAGAGAAGCCCTCTCTCCACCAGCCCCTTGCCCACTTTATAGATGAGGAAAGTGAGGTGCAGAATGAGGGCACTTAGAACTTACACTTGCATGTTGCTATATGCTTAAATAACAATGTTTACATTCAAGAGAATATCAATTGATTACACTGGTTAAGATCCCAAGCTCTCCGAACTGACTGTCTGGGTTTGAATCCAGCTCCACACAAGCCTTGGGGCAATTTACTTAGTTTCTCACTTCCTTAGTTTCTTAGTTAATTATAGTTATCTACTTATGGGTGTTGGTAGACAATTCTCCATAGGTTTCTCATGTTTCTGCCTATCTTTCAAGCATAGACACTGACTACCCTTGTTCTGGACTATCTTTTCCAAAATGTTTGTGTAGATAACAGCCTTGAAAGACAGAGATAGTGTCTGCCTCCAGAGCAAAGGGCAGGTTTGCTTACTGTCCAGCAAAATAAAGACAATGTCTCCCCGTGGAGCAATGGTGACTTATGCTTACTGTCCAGGCTAAAAGATTTGGGTTCCCTAATCTCAGGATTCCTCTCTTGTAACACAACTTATAGCATGTATAGGCACTACCTGGCTCTCAGAGAACTCCAAATGCTGATACTCTGACTGTTAATATTGATGTGAGTATAAAGACCTTGGTCTCTGACCAAGGAGTCTCATATCTTCTGCAAACACCCATGCAATTGTGGCAGCCACACTTATTAGCCTCCAAGTAGGGTAAAATCTCAGACCCTTCACAGCTCTTAACAACAGATTTCTGTAAGAAGTGAGTAAAGCAGATAAACATAAAGAGCTTAAAAGAGTGTCTGGCACATAAAGACTAAAAACTGAGTAAATGTTGGTTGTTAATGTTATTATATAATTATACTTGCCAAATGCCTGTGGTTTATTGGTGGCAAAGCCAGGACTAGAATCTAGATCTATAAAAACTCAGTCAAATGTTCTTTTCACCTCTCCATTCTATCAACATTATATTTTTTGCATATTTAACTTACAAATAATGTTTAAAATAATTATAATCTAAGAGAAATAACTAAAAATTTTATAGCAACTTATTTGGTGTATACTTTAAAAGTATTGAGAAAGGCAATAAACTTGGTAGTCCCAGATCCATATATAAAGCATTAAAGTGTTATTTTAGGAGAAGAGTGGCCTAAATCATGGCAAGCTCTAACATGGAGAAAAAAAATAATTTGCTCAGAAATACAATATGAGCAAAATATTATAAAGTTTGAAAATTACCCAGTGATAATCAACATTTTAGTGTCTACTTTTATTTCTGAAAATCCACTACTGTTTTCTGATAAAGGCTCAAAGTAAATTTCTAAAATGTATGTTACAGATAGAATCTCTGAAAAGAATGGTTCCCTAGTGCTAACTGTTAGATTTTGAAACATTTCACTTAGACATTTTCTACAAGTCATGGTTTAAGATTTGGTACCTGTACTACCACAGGAATAAAAGCAACTAATATCAATCAAATACTGGATTTACAGCTGACCCACACTTAGTATTTTACATGTTTCCATTCACTGAATCCTTACAACAATCCTACGTGGTACAAATTATTAGTAACTTAGTTTATTGATGAAAAAATGATTCAAAGAGAAGTTATCCAAATTTACACAGCTAGTAAGATCTAACAGACCAAAGTGAACTAAAGTCTGATGACTAGTGACCCTGCTTTATAAAATTCTCGTTATACGGCCATAAATCTATAGCTGGATTTACCAAGTATATGAATACAGTAAGATGAAACACTAAAATAAAGAAACTAGACTTTTTACTCCAACAGTAAAACAATTCAATAGTATTCATTATAGAACAATAATTGCAAATCACAAATCAGTCCTACCCCTTTAATAAGCTATTCATGGACAGCCTGGTTCTAACTGTATGCTCTTGGATGGAATGTGAAGTTTTTGAATAAATACAATTATCTAACTCAATATTAAAAGAAAAACAATTTTATAAATCAGTCAGTCTTCTTCCAGAGATCCTTGAAGATTGTAATTTTACTGTAAATACAAATATTACGTGAAAATAATCAACTTTTACAAATTTCTTTATTTCCCTCACTCTAACTCTCCCTGCTTCACTACTCACATACCCGAACATCATTTCCAACTGTGAGAAGGTTAAGATCAGTGAGTAGTTTGACTGCTTGAGTTAGAATGTTTCCAAAAATTCAAAGTTTTCTCCAGCATTGTCAATTCATTTTTAGTTACTTCTCTTTCTGATTCACTCAGTTCATGAGCTCTTTAAAAACACTGGGGTCTTTTTTTCTTTATGTGTCTTCTATGCTATTTCCGGAGTCCTGTTTTCTATCCTTAAGTCTGTCAAACATAGCAGCTCCATTTTATAAAAAAATAACATTTCACCTGTTCTTTTTCTTTTCTACAGTGCACTTTATACTTTTGAAAAGTAGCATGACCTTCTATATTCTGATCAATACTTGCTATAACAGCTTTCCCTGAAGCAAAAGGAAGTAACTAGTACAGACAATATGCTGGATGAGCGAAGTGGGGACTAAATCTAGCCTGATGCCCAGTTGGCGTACTTGGATACCTATGGTATGTAATTTTAGTTAATTTTTATGTAATTTTAGGGATTTCAAAATGATCTACATGTCTCCAGATCTTTTGAACACTGATTTGCCATGATCCTTGTTCACTGTAGTTTAGAGAGACAGGGCCTTGTCTTTGGTTGGCTGTTGTTAATACCCCGTAATTATGGTATCAACTTGGGCTCTGAGGACAGAGTATTTTATTATGTACCAAGGAAAGAACATATCAGGGATGAAATCTCTAGAGTAGCCAAACACAGGAGGGGATCATGCTAGGGAAGTCTAGAGTTCTGCAGGGTATAGGAACTTGGAAGACGTATTTGTCTCCCTATGTGTCCATCATTGGGACAAGCACTGAGGGGATGATAAAAATGATAAGATGTAGACTCTGCTTTTAAAACACTTTCCATCTAAAGGGGAGATTAGGCCCACACAACCTAGGTAGAACACTGTATATAATCACTAGATTATGTTGTCTAGATAAGAATGTTAAGAGTTCAAAGAAGGGACACATTAAATACTTCAGGATTATTAACAACATTCTTTAGAGATGATAATGATGAAGTAAAGAGGAGAGGGAAAGTGAAGGGTAAGGAGAGTGGTCAAAGAAGGAAATAACAATGTATCGGCAGCACAGTCCACTGATAGAGGGGTCGCTTGGAAGCAGTTCTTAAAAGATTGGGCAAAAATATTTTTCAGCACAATGTGGCTCTGAGCTGGGGACATCTTAGAAGGGAGACTTGGAGTCCATGTGTGGCCATGATGCATACAAAGTACTCGATGTCTATATTTGTAAAAGCAAATTAAATGGAATTTGCTTATTTCCCTCCTAATTCATGATGTGTTTGGCTCCATTCAATTATAGCAGGTAGTATCTAAAAGTATATATTAAGTGTCAAGGTTAGCATGGCATTAAGGACTGAATTAATAGAAACACATAAATGCTGTTCTTGCCGTGTAGATCATTATAATATTATGCTGTAATCTAAGGAAACACTGATAATGGGAATATCATCAGCACATTTGTTATAACTAAAAAGGAGTGGCTTAAGCTGAAACATTTGTGTTTTCAGTGACTTTTTTTTTTTGTCTCTCACCCTTCTCAAAGTTTTTATCTCTTCTCAAAACTTCCTGAGCAAATCTTGGCAGAAAGTTTAGCAAGCTATATCTAAGAGGTGGTAAAAGAGTGGCATTTAGTGATGTGGGAAATCTTGAGTTTGGCTTTTTGGAATCCTGAAGAGATACTACTTTAAGGAGGAAAGGCCAACTCTATTCTTGGAAACATTTCACAGATAAATGCCAATGGCATTTATGTTACAACAGAACCAGAGTATTCAATATGGAATAACTCAATTGGTTAGAAGGAATATTTCAAAAAGAATAAGAACTAAAGGATTTAGGGAATTTTGACCTTTTTCTCTCTTAGAGAAGTTACTGCCAACATTGCCAGGTAGAGGAATCTACTCTTAACCAAAAAAAAAAAATTTAGCCTCGTATCATGGGTTGAAAAATTACAAGAACCAGAGCTGGCTCCTCTCAACTTTGACTTCTTATTTTGATGTTTAATGTAGAATTTTGGATAACCCCTGGATTCAGTGTAATGAAGAATCACCTGGTGTAGTGAAATCTACGAGAACAAACTTGACTTGGAAATAACTTACTGGTTTATATGGAGTCATCTACAACTATAACTTTGGATGTAAATAAGGCATGATGTTATTGCTTGTTCTATTTGTTATCCCAGCTTTTTGTTAGTGAAAACTGATGTTGAATAAGAATTCATTTATCATGAATGCCTTGGTATTATTAATATAATTGACTGGGACTTGGAATTTTAGGAAAACACCCTTTCACCTACTCTTGCTTTGAATATGTGTATTCATTTAATGTTTAGTTGAGAAAATAGGATCTTGTTCACTATTGTTCTTTAGGGTGCTTTGAAAAAAATTTCATTGTATGAATCCATGAAAGGTATTAACAACTAATATCTTGGCTGTTTTATGAATACTTATGTTTTATGAATACTTATGTTTTATGAATATGCAAGGTTGTTTGAAATTTATTTTTTCCATTTTATTTTCTTAAGTAGAGATTTCTATATTGAAAAGTATAAGACTACAAAGATTAGAGAAACATATCAAGGGAGAAGGATGTCCCAGTGATTCAGCAGATATTTTCTCTAGACATTAAAGAGATGATGTGCTAGACAGTTCCTGGAACATGGCTAGAGCTTTGACATATTATTTTCAGTTGATGACATGGATGTGAAACATAGGATGTGGAAAGTAAATAAAGTCTGAAAGAGCAGCTTGTGCTGTAGCATTTAATAGTCTTTCTCTGTCAGCACTGACCCAGCTTGTTTTCTAAAGGCCTACAGTATGGTGAAGCATCAGAAGGAGGGAATAATGGAGGGTCTGAGCATGCGAAAAGAGAAAAGAAAGATGAGATCTGAAGTGGGAGTGAGGCTCAGAGTTGGAAGCAAAAGTGTACTTTTGTCAGTTAACTACTTGGGGAAAGTGGTATAATCTGTGGGACTAAAAGAAAAAGATATAAAAAAAGAAGAGCTGGAATCTAGGGATTTGGATGCAAATTGTATATCAGCTCCAATATCAGCTCTGTGTTCCCAGCTCATGGCTGGGAAGAGGGCTGTGAGGGCATCTGATCATTACTTACTCACCTTGAAGTAGCTGGGTCTCCGAGGATGAAAAGCAGTGACTGTCTCCTGATACTATATATCCCTACGCTCTTTGCTTTTTTGCGGGGTGAGGGTGGGGCTTCTGGTAGGGTGGAGGGGCCATTTCTGTGGTATGGTTAGTTCTTCTAGGATTACTACAAATTGCTAATTATTGTTATAAACTATCATCAAAAGCTAATAAAGAATTCCTTTGGGCTGAGCTTTTGGAAAATCAGGTTCTAATGTCAATCTCATGACTAATGGGATATGTGAAATATTAGATAATAGCCTATGTACAACTCAATTGCCTCTTTTAGTAAATAAATCAATCTCTACTGATGTCCTGCTGTTAAGACTAAATGAGACCAAGTATACACAACACTTTGAGAGGAATAAGGCATACAATCTGTATCTGAGCTGTATAACTTACTTTATGCTAAGCATGGAAAGAGCCTCAGCCAAGGCACCTGTGTGAAGCATATCCCAAGAGAAAAGTAAATCTTAAGGCTTGGTGCCTATATTATTTGTGGGTGCAAGGGAGGGAGGAGGAGTACAAAAAATGGGAACAGGACTTAAGTGAAGTGAAATAATGGCAAAGAGGACCACAGACTCTTCTTATGTGAGTCTCTTCAACATTAACTTGAATTGTACTTCTGTTTTCTACATTAAAACAAAATGGATCCAGTCCTAACCACTGGACTTCCCTGGCAGTCCAGTGGTTAAGACTTTGCCTTCCAATGCAGGGGGTGAGGGTTCAATCCCTGGTCAGGGATCTAAGATCCCACATGCCTTGTAGCCACAAAACCAAAACATAAAAGGAAGCAATATTATAACAAATTCAATAAAGACTTTAAAAAAGGCCCACATTAAAAAAAAAAGACTAAATGCCTTTAATAAAAAATACAATGGATCTTTAAGGGGACCTTTCTTCCTTATGACATAGATGTTTATATCAGTGTTTCTTCTCCCTTACTCCCTTACTCTCTAAACTCCTTGAGGTTAGAAGCCATGTCTCATATTTTCTACCTGTGTAATACACAGCTTTGCACACAAAGAAAAAGAAATCTAGTGAGCAGACACTATTTGTTGATTTTCCAACTGTTATATGGAGATGAAGCTCTGTTTACATGTTATTAATGACATCTGTCACAGCAGATAATAAAAGAGACTGGATAAGTAGTTCAGAGGGGTGTGGCTTCCATTTCCAAAGAAGTGCTTTGAAAGGCAAAAAAAAAAAAAAAAAATAACTGACTACAAATCCATCATTTATATTTGGCCATCAGCCAAGTTTCTGTGAATTAAAAAAAAAAAATCATTCACAAAGTACATACTCCTTAACAAGGAAGCCTAAGTTTCATCATCTGCAAGACAAAGAATGCAGTTTTTTAAAATGTTTTTGAAATACAGCCTGTGATATAATTATAGATGTAAAATTATATCTACTAGCTCAAAGAGAACTGTTGAAAGAACAACAGCTGCTTTGTCGAGAATGTCAGTACCACTATTTTTACGTGATGCTTTTAAGAAACACTAATTTGTGAAAGAAAAGCATCCCAGAAGGCAAATTTGACAGTTTAAATTCTAGTGCCTAAAGTGTTCCGAGGATCATCATTAATTGAAAGATAATGAAAGGCTGAATACAGCTTTGTTTAACTGCTTCACAGAGTCAGTGGAGTGATTCGGGATTAAATTTTCAAAATCTGACAGAAGAAAGTGTGCTATGCTTTAGACAGAAAAACACAGGCTGGCTGAGAGATTATGAAATGCTGATGGGCATCTCAACAGCATTCCCGTATAGTTTCAACTGGGTCTAGACTGTCAAAATAAGCAAAATCCCTTCCCACACTGATAAACACATACTTGTATATGGCATTCCATTTCTGAGGCAGGCTTAAATAGTATGCTAGTTTATTATTGTCTGGAAAGTGAAGCCAAGGAAAAACTGCCAATTTGGCCCTTAAAAAAAATCAAAACCTAATCTTGTCTCAAACTTAATCATTTTTGCTAGGTTTAATAACTAAACAAATTTGTGGACAAAACTTAAGAAATGGAACCTGTCTTTTACACAGTGGAGGAGTTTCAAGTAAAAGAAAGTGCAGCTGCAATTAAAATCAAGGAAGAACGGGGATAGCCTCATCCGCCAGAGGGCACACAGCAGAAGCAAGAAGAACCACAATTCTGCAGCCTGTGGAACGAAAACTACATTCACAGAAAGACAGGCAAAATGAAAAGGCAGAGAACTATGTACCAGATGAAGCAACAAGACAAAACCCCAGAAAAACAATTAAAGGAACTGGAGATTGGCAACTTTCCAGAAAAAGGATTCAGAACAATGATAGTGAAAATGATCCAGGACAGCGGAAAAAGAATGCAGGCAAAGATCGAGAAGATGTAAGAAATGTTTAACAAAGACCTAGAAGAATTAAAGAACAAACACCAAGAAGAATAAAGAACAAACAGAGATGAACAGTACAATAACTGAAATGAAAAATACACTAGAAGCAAACAATACCAAAATAACTGAGGCAGGAGAACGGATAAGGGACCTGGAAGACAGAATGGTGGAATTCACTGCCACAGAACAGAATAAAGAAAAAAGAATGAAAAGAAATGTAGACAGCCTAAGAAACCTCTGGGTCAACATTAAATGCACAAACATTCAAATTACAAGGGTCCCAGAAGGAGAAGAGAGAGAGAAAGGACCCGAGAAAATATCTGAAGAGATTACAGTCAAAAATTTCCCTAACATGGGAAAGGAAATAGCCACCCAAGTCCAGGAAGAGCAGAGAGTCTCAGGAAGGATTAACACAAGGAGAAACATACTGAGACACATACTAACCAAATTTACAAAAATTAAAGAAAAATTATTAAAAGTAACAAGAGAAAAATGACAAACAACATACAAGGGAACTCTGTGAGGTTAACAGCTGATTTCTCAGCAAAAATTCTACAGGCCAGAAGGGAGTGGCATGATATATTTAAAGTGATAAAAGGGAAGACCCTACAACCAAGATTACTCTACCTGGCAAGAACCTCTTTCAGATTTTATGGAGAAATCAAAAGCTTTTCAGACAAGCAAAAGCTAAGAGAATTCAGCACCACCAAACCAGCTCTACAACAAATGCAAAAGGAACTTCTGTAAGTGGGAAAGAAGAGAAGAAAAGGACCTACAAAAACAAACCTAAAACGATTAAGAAAATGGTAATAGGAACATACATATCAATAATTACCTTAAACGTGAATGGATTAAATGCTCCAGCCAAAAGACACAGGCTCGCTGTATGGATACAAAAACAAGACCCGTATATATGCTGTCTAAAAGAGACCACTTCAGACCTAGGGACACATACAGACTGAAAGTGAGGGGATGGAAAAAAATGTTCCATGCAAATGGAAATCAAAAGAAAGCTGGACTTGCAATACTCATATCAGATAAAATAGACTTTAAAATAAAGAATGTTACAAGAGACAAGGAAGGACACTATATAATGATCAAGGGATCAATGCAAGAAGAAGATATCACAATTATAAATATATATGCACCCAGCATAGGAGCACCTCAAGACATAAGGCAACTGGTAACAGTGCTAAAAGAGGAAATCAAAAGTGACACAATAATATTGGGGGACTTTAACTCCTCACTTACACCAATGGACAGATCATCCAAACAGAAAATTAATAAGGAAACATAAGCTTTAAATGACACAATACACCAGATGGATTTAATTGATATCTATAGGACATTCCATCTGAAAACAGCAGGTTACACTTTCTTCTCAAGTGTACATGGAACATTCTCCAGGTTGGATCACATCTTGGGTCACAAATCAAACCTTGGTACATTTAAGAAAAATGAAATCATATCAAACATCTTTTCTGACTACAACTCTATGAGATTAGATATCAATTACAGGGGAAAAAATGTAGAAAACATAAACACATGGAGGCTAAACAATACGTTAGTAAATAACCAAGAGATCACTGAAGAAATCAAAGAGGAAATCAAAAAGATACCTAGAAACAAATGACAATGAAAATACGACGTCCAAAACCTATGGGATGCAGCAAAAGCAGTTCTCAGAGGCAGGTTTATAGCAATACAATCCTACCGCAAAACAACAAAAACCTCAAATAAATAATCTAACCCTACACCTAAAGGAACTAATGAAAGAGGAGCAAACAAAACCCAAAGTTAGTAGAAGGAAAGAAATCATAAAGATCAGAGCAGAAATAAATGAAATAGAAACAAAGAACACAATAGCAAAGATAAATAAAACTAAAAGCTGGTTCTTTGAGAAGATAAACAAAATTGATAAACCTTTAGACAGACTCGTCAAGAAAAAGAGGGAGAGGATTCAAATCAAAAAAATTAGATATGAAAAAGGAGAAGTTAAAATGGACACCGCAGAAATACAAAGCATCCTAAAAGACTACTACAAGCAACTCCATGCCAATAAAATGGACAACCTGGAAGAAATGGAAAATTTTTAGAAAGGTATAACCTTCCAAGAATGAACCAGGAAGAAACAAAATATGAACAGACCAATCACAAGTAATGAAGTTGAAACTGTGATTAAAAATCTTCCAACAAAATGAAGTCCATAACCAGATGGCTTCACAGGTGAATTCTATCAAACATTTAGAGAAGAGCTAACACCCATCCCTCTCAAACTCTTCCAAAAAATTGCAGAGAAGGAACACTCCCAAACTCATTCTATGAGGCCAACATCACCCTGATAACAAAACCAGACAAAGATACTACAAAAAAAGAAAATTACAGACCAATATCACTCATGAATATAGATGCAAAAATCCTGAACAAAATAGTAGCAAACAGAATCCAACAACACACTAAGAGGATCATATACCATGATCAAGTGGGATTTATCTCAGGGATGCAAGGATTCTTCAATATAGTCAAATCAGTCAATGTGATACACCATATTAACAAACTGAAGAAGAAAAACCATATGATCATCTCAATAGATGCAGAAAAAGCTTTTGACAAAATTCAACACCCATTTATGATAAAAACTCTCCAGAGAGTGGGCATAGAGGGAACCTCCCTTAATATAATAAAGGCCATATACAACAAACCCACAGCAAACATCATTCTCAATGGTAAAAAACTGAAAGCATTTCCTCTAAGATCAGGAACAAGACAAGGATGCCTGCGTTCACCACTATTACTCAACATACTTTTGGAAGTCCTAGCCACAGCAATCAGAGAAGAAAAAGAAATAAAAGGAATCCAGATCAGAAAAGAAGTAAAACTCTCACTCTCTGCAGATGACATGACACTATACAAACAGAAATATAAAGATGCCACTAGAAAACTACTAGAGCTAATCAATGAATTTGGTAAAGTAGCAGGACACAAAATTAATGCACAGAAATCTCTTGTATTCCTACACACTAACAACGAAAGATCAGAAAGAGTAATTAAGGAAACAATCCCATTCACCATTGCAACAGAAAGAATAAAATACCTAGGAATAAACCTACCTAGGGAGACAAAAGACCTGTACTCAGAAAACTATAAGACACTGATGAAAGAAATCAAAGATGACACAGAGGGAGAGATATACCATGTTCTTGGATTGGAAGAATCAATATTGTGAAAATGACTGTACTACACAAAGCAATTTACAGATTCAGTACAATCCCTCTCAAGTTACCAATGTCACATTTTTACAGAACCTGAACAAAGAAGCTTAAAATTTGTATGGAGACACAAAAGACCCCGAATAGCCAGAGCAATCTCGAGGGGAAAAAACGAAGCTGGAGGAATCAGACTCCCTGACTTCAGACTATACTACAAAGCTAGAGTAATCAAGACAGTATGGTACTGGCACAAAAACAGAAATATAGATCAATGGAATAGGATAGAAAGCTCAGAGAAAAACTCACACACCTATGGTCAACTAATCTATGACAAAGGAGGCAAGGATATACAATGGAGAAAGGACAGTCTCTTCAATAAGGGGTGCTGGGAAAACTGGACAGCTACATGTAAAAGAATGAAATTAGAACACTCCCTAACACCATACACAAAAATAAACTCAAAATGGATTAGAGACCTAAATGTAAGACCGGATGCTATAAAACTCTTCTAGGAAAACGTAGGAAGAACACTCTGACATAAATCACAGCAAGATCTTTTTTGATCCACCTCCTAGAGTAATGGAAATAAAACCAAAAATAGACAAATGGGACCGAATGAAACTTCAAAGCTTTTGCACAGCAAAGGAAACTACAAACAACACGAAAAGACAGCCCTCAGAAAGGGAGAAAATACTTGCAAATGAATCAACAAAGGATTAATCTCCAAAATATATAAACAACTCATGCAGCTCAATATTAAAAAAACAAACAACCCAATCCAAAAATGGGCAGACGACCTAAATAGACATTTCTCCAAAGAAGACATACAGATGGCCAAGAAGCACATGAAAAGCTGCTCAACATCCCTAATTATTAGAGTAATGCAAGTCAAAACTACAATGAGGTATCATCTCACACCAGTTAGAAAGGGCATCATCAGAAAATCTACAAACAACAAATGCTGGAGAGGGTGTGGAGAAAAGGGAACCCTCTGGCACTGTTGGTGGGCATGTCATCTGATACAGCCACTATGGAGAACAGTATGGAGGTTCCTTCAAAAACTAAAAATAGAATTACCATACGACCCAGCAATCCCACTACTGGGCATATTCCCAGAGAAAACCACATTTCAAAAAGATACATGCACCCCAGTGTTCAGTGCAGCACCATTTACAATAGACAGGTCATGGAAGCAACCTAAATGCCCATCGACAGACGAATGGATAAAGAAGATGTGGTACATTTATACAATGGAATATTACTCAGCTATAAAAAGGAACGAAATTGAGTCATTTTTAGAGACGTGGATGGAACTAGAGACTGTCATACGGAATGAAGTAAGTCAGAAAGAGAAAAACAAATATCATATATTAATGCATATATGTGGAATCTAGAAAAATGGTACAGATTAACTGGTTTGCAAGGCAGGAACAGAGACACAGATGTAGAGAAGAAACGTACGGACACCAAGGGGGGAAAGTGGCAGCAGGGGTGGTGGTGGGATGAATTGGGAGATTGGGATTGACATATATACACTAATATGTATAAAATAGATAACTAATAGAACCTGCTGTATAAAAAATAAATTAATTAATTAAAAAAAATTTAACAAAACTATGCCAACTGATTAAATATATCATTACAAGAAATGATTCTGGTGACTGAATGAACAATAAAGATGTAAAAAAAAAATTAGGAAGTGTGGTGAACTTCAGAACCTAGATTCCATAATACTACCAGGATAATTTATCTTTGAGGGATTTTTGCAGGGAAGGAGTATTGGCGTTTCACTCTTCTTTTGCTGTCATTGGCCCTTGCTTCTTACCCCACTGATGCCAGTAAAAAAGTGTAGTACTTTCTTGGAGACATTTAACTTGGGTGAGAAATTAAAGCTGAATTATCTCATGTGGATAAAGATGGAGGTAGGCAGAAAATTAGTAGTAGTAAAAATATTGTCAGTAGAAAATTATCAGGGGAAACCAGCTTGAATCTGAGAAATATCCCTGTGTGTAGGCTTTGCTAAAGCCATGGAACTATTTCCAATGTTAGGAGGTGAGGAAGTCTAAAAGGCTACCACCTGACATGTTAGGCGGTGGGCACTGGGATAGGGGGGAATGTCTTGGTATTTCACTTAGAGCTTTGGTGTCAGAGGGTTTCATGAATCTGAGTATATTTTCCTGAAGGAAATTACCACCTATAGATACCTAGTAGCTGGCAACAAAAGGTGATGGAAAATAATAAGTTCAGTGCATGAGTAGGTAATGAAGAGAGATATTCCATCCCCCCTCCATGAGAGTTCAATTCTTTTTTATTAAGACAATTTTATATATTCAATCTAGGTGTAGAATGTAATTTATATTTACTAACTTTCTATCTGTTCTCTAATATGGTCTGGGAATTAATTCATCCGGTATGGATAACATTGTAAAGGGAAACCATTTTGAGTTTTAAATAACTGATTCAAAATGGGATTTCATAAATATTTATAATTGTAATAACTGTCACTTGAATACTTACTAAGTCTCTTATGCTCTGCCATGCCTTGTACATGTGTCACCTCTTTTTGGGCTTACAAAGAACCACCAAGGTTAGTATTAGCATCCCCATTTTATACAGGAAACAGAGGCTTAGAATGTTAAATCACATGCTCATAATTGCACAGCTAGTAAAAGGCAGAACCAGGAGTCATACTCAGTCTGATTCTAAGGCATAACTTCTTAACCTCTAAATTGTCTTAGAGGTTAAGACATTGGAACAGCCAATGAACATTTTAAACTTTGAGACATAAAACCCCTTTCAGAATATAGGTCTCCTCCTGAGACTAAATATAAATATGTACATTGACAGATAACTTCCAGGACATGTAGGCATACATGCTGCCAACCCCCATCCCCATTATTAATTCCATGTTTATTCATATAAATACTAGAATTGAGAAGCCAGAAAACTGACCAAATCCTGTAGAAAATTAGGAAGAAATATGAAAATTGCAATAAAAAGACTTCTAAGGGCTTATCACAAAAATAAACAAGTATTAAAAGAAAAAAGGTGGGGTACTGAATTTTTGAAAGTAATCATATATTCTGTAACAAGAAGCATGGAGTTCAATGCAACAAAACTTCAAATACAGTATGTATCATTAAACGTCACCAAAATTTTATTGTGAAAGATTTCTCTTCCCCTTAATCTTCTCCCCGTCCCACCTCACCCTATTCATCCCTTCCCTTGTCTCCTTCCTTTAGTGCCTCAAATACTTATTTAGTGAATACTATGTCCCTTGCACTGTTTTGGCTGTTTGTGATATACCAGAAAAAAAAAAAGAAACCAAAGAACAGAACACCAGGACAAAATGAAAATCACTGTCCTCAAGGAGCCTATATTTTAGTGGGAAGACACAGATGATAAAAAATAATATAACAGAAAGTGATAAATGCTATTAATAAAAACAGGGCAAATATGGAGCTATGCGAATGACAGAGGCAGGTTGTCATTTTAAATAGGATGGTCAGGATAACCCTCACTGAGAAAAGCATACTTAAGCAAAGCTTTAAAGGAGGTGAGGGACTTAACCAAGTAGCTTTCAGAGGAAAGACTGTTCTAGACAGAGGAACAGCCAGTGAATAGGCCCAAGGCAGGAGTGTCCTTGATGAGCTTAAAGCAAGGAAGGAGACTGTGTGGCTGAATGGAGTGAGGGAGGGGGTAGAAACAGGGGATAAGGTCAAAGAGATAATGGAAGCCAAAACATATAGGGTCAAGTTGGCCTCATAAGGTCTTTGATGTTTACACTGAGAAAAATGGGGAGCCAATGTAAGATTTTGAGAGTGACATGATCTGACAGGATTTTTTTTTTTAACATCTTTGTTGGAATATAATTGCTTTACAATGGTGTGTTAGTTTCTGCTGTATAACAAAGTGAATCAGCTATACATATACATATATCCCAATATCTCCTCCCTCTTGTGTCTCCCTCCCATCCTCCTTATGCCACCCCTCTAGGTGGTGACAAAGCACCGAGCTGATTTCCCTGTGCTCTGTGGCTGCTTCTCACTAGCTATCTACTTTACATTTGGTAGTGTATATATGTCCATGCCACTCTCTCACTTTGTCCCAGCTTACACTTCCCCTTCCCCGTGTTGTCAAGTCCATTCTCTAGGTCTCCTTCTTTATTCCTGTCCTGTACCTAGGTTCATCAGAACTTTTGTTGTTTTTTTTTTTAAATTCCATATATATGTGTTAGCATACAGTATTTGTTTTTCTCTTTCTGACTCACTTCACTCTGTATGACAGACTCTAGGTCAATCCACCTTACTACAAAATAGTTCACTTTCACTTCTTTTAATGGCTAATATTCCAATGTATATATGTACCACATCTTCTTTATCCATTCGTCTGTCGATGGACACTTAGGTTGTTTCCAAGTCCTGGCTAGTGTACATAGTGCTGCAATTAACACTGTGGTACATGACTCCTTTTGAATTATGGTTTTCTCAGGGTATATACCCAGTAGTGGGATTGCTGGGTCATATGGTAGTTCTATTTTTAGTTTTTTAAGGAATCTCCATACTGTTCTCCATAGTGGCTGTATCAATTTACATTCCCACCAACAGTGCAAGAGGGTTCCCTTTTCTCCACACCCTCTCCAGCATTTATTGTTTGTAGATTTTTAGAGGATGGCCATTCTGACGGGT
Organism: Delphinapterus leucas; assembly: GCF_059928025.1. Lineage (NCBI taxonomy): Eukaryota > Metazoa > Chordata > Mammalia > Artiodactyla > Monodontidae > Delphinapterus > Delphinapterus leucas. Next base: position 51,725,066 of record NC_143136.1, on the reverse strand, counting down.
GTGAGGTGATACCTCATTGTAGTTTTGATTTGCATTTTGCTAATGATTAGTGATGTTGAGCATCCTTTCATGTGTTTGTTGGCAATCTCTATATCTTCTTTGGAGAAATGTCTATTTAGGTCTTCTGCCCATTTTTGGATTGGGTTGTTTGTTTTCTTGATACTGAGCTGCATGAGCTGCCTGTATATTTTGGAGATTAATCCTTTGTCAGTTGCTTCATTTACAAATACTTTCTCCATATCTGAGGGTTGTCTTTTCATCTTGTTTATGGTTTCCTTTGCTGTGCAAAAGCTTTTAAGTTTCATTAGGTTCCATTTGTTTATTTTTGTTTTTATTTCCATTTCTCTAGGAGGTGAGTCAAAAGGACCTTGTTATGATTTATGTCATAGAGTGTTCTGCCTATGTTTTCCCGTAAGCGTTTTATAGTGTCTGGCCTTACATTTAGGTCTTTAATCCATTTTGAGTTTATTTTTGTGTATGGTGTTAGGGAGTGTTCTAATTTCATTCTTTTACATGTAGCAGTCCAGTTTTCCCAGCACCACTTATTGAAGAGACTCTCTTTTCTCCATTGTATATTCTTGCCTCCTTTACCAAAGATAAGGTGACCATATGTGCATGGGTTTATCTCTGGGCTTTCTATCCTGTTCCATTGATCTATATTTCTGTTTTTGTGCTGGTACCATACTCTCTTGATTACTGTGTCTTTGTAGTATAGTCTTAAGTCCAGGAGCCTGATTCCTCCAGCTGCATTTTTCTTTCTTCTCAAGATTGCTTTGGCTGGGCTTCCCTGGTGGTACAGTGGTTAAGAATCTGCCTGCCAATGCAAGGGACACAGGTTTGAGCCCTGGTCAGGGAAGATCCCACATGCCGCGGAGCAACTAAGCCCGTGCGCCACAGGCTAAGCTCTAGAGCCTGCAAGCCACGACTACTGAGCCCACATGCCACAACTACTGCAGCCTGCACACTCAGAGTCTGTGCTCTGCAACAAGCCATGACAATGAGAAGACCGTGCACTGCAACAAAGAGTAGCCCCTGCTCACTGCAACTAGAGAAAGCCTGTGCACAGTAACGAAGACCCAACACAGCCAAACAAAAATAAATAAATAAATAAATTTACTAAAAAAAAAAAAAAAAAAAAAAAAGACTGATTTGGCTATTCAGGGTCTTTTGTGTTTTCATACAAATTGTGAATTTTGTTCCAGTTCTGTGAAAAATGCCATTGGTAGTTTCATAGGGATTGCACTGAAAATGTAGATTGCTTTGGGTAGTACAGTCATTTTCATAATGTTGATTCTTCCAATCCAAGAAAGTGGTATATCTCTCCATCTGTTTGTATCATCTTTAATTTCTTTCATCAGTGTCTTATAGTTTTCTGCATACAGGTCTTTTGTCTCCTTAGGTAGGTTTATTCCTAGATATTTTATTCTTTTTGTTACAATGGTAAATGGGAGTCTTTCCTTAATTTCTCTTTCAGACTTTTCATCATTAGTGTATAGGAATGCAAGAGATTTCTGTGCATTAATTTTGTTTCCTGCAACTTTACCAAATTCATTGATCAGCTCTAGTGCTTTCTGGTAGCATCTTTAGGATTCTCCATATATAATTATCATGTCATCTGCAAAGAGTGACAGTTTTACTTCTTCTTTTCCGATTTGGACTCCTTTTATTCCTTTTTCTTTTCTGATTGCCGTGGCTAAAACTTCCAAAACTATGTTGAATAATAGTGGTGAGAGTGGGCAACCTTGTCTTGTTCCTGATCTTACAGGAAATGGTTTCAGTTTTTTACCATTGAGAACGATGTTGGCTGTAGATTTCTCACATATGTCCTTTATTATGTTGAGGTAGGTGACCTGATAGGATTAAATTAATTACCCTTACTCTGGCTGCTCTGCTAAAACCATACTGTAGTGGACAAGGGTAGAAGCAAGGAAATAAGTTAGGAGGCTTTACAATAATCCAGGTGAGAAAGAATGACAGATCATAAGTAGAACTGAGAAATAGTTAAATTCTGACAGTACTTTGTAATATAAGCATTTAATTCTATATATTTCCCTCTAAGCACTGCTTTAGCTGTATCCCATAAATTGATGTGCTGTGTATTGTTTTCATTGAATTCAAAATGATTCCTAATTTCCTCTGTGATTTCCTCTTTTGACCCATGGGTTATTTAGAAATAATTAGTTTTATTTGCCACTATTTAGGAACTTTCTAGATATCTTTCTATTCGTGATTTCTAGTTTAATTCTGTTAAAATCCCAAACATACTTTATACAATTTCAATTCATTTAAGTGTATTAAGGTTGTATGGCCCAGAAGATGATCCATCTTGGAGGAAGACTCATCCACCAGAGGGCAGACAGCAGATGCAATAGGAAATACAGTTCTACAGCCTGTGGAATGAAAACCACGTTCACAGGAAGACAGACAAAATGAAAAGGCAGAGGACTTTGTACCAGATGAAGGAACAAGATAAAACCCCAGGAAAACAACTAAATGAAGTGGAGATAGGCAACCTTCCAGAAAAAGGCAACCTTCCAGAAAAAGATTCAGAATAATGATAGTGAAGATGATCCAAGACACTGGAAAAAGAATGGAGGCAAAGATCAAGAAGATGTAAGAAATGTTTAACAAAGAACTAGAAGAATTAAAGAACAAACAAACAGAGATGAACAATACAATAAGTGAAATGAAAACAACACTAGAAGGAATCAATAGCAGAATAACTGAAGCAGAAGAACGGATAAGTGACCTGGAAGATGGAATGGTGGAATTCACTGCTACAGAACAGAATAAAGAAAAAAGAATGAGAAGAAATGAAGACAGCCTAAGAGACCTCTGGGACAACACTGAAAGCAATGACATACGCATTATAGGGGTCCCAGAAGGAGAAGAGAGAGAGAAATGGCCAGAGAAAATATGTGAAGAGATTATAGTCGAAAACTTCCCTAACATGGGAAAGGAAATAGCCACCCAAGCCCAAGAAGAGCAGAGAGTCTCCGGAAGGATAAACCAAAGGAGAAACATGCTGAGACACATAGTAATCAAATTTACAAAAATTAAAGACAAACAAAAATTACTGAAAGCAGCAAGGGAAAAATGAAAAATACATACAAGGGAATTCCCATAAGGTTAACAGCTGATTTCTCAGCAGAAACTGTACAAGCCAGAAAGGAGTGGCAATGACATATTAAAAGTAATGAAAGGGAAGACCCTACAACCAGGATTACTCTACCTGGCAAGAATCTCATTCAGATTTGATGGAGAAATCAAAAGCTTTTCAGACAAGCAAAAGCTAAGAGAATTCAGCACCACCAAACCAGCTCTACAACAAATGCTAAAGGAACTTCTCTAAGTGGGAAAGAAGAGAAGAAAAGGACCTACAAAAACAAACCCAAAACAATTAAGAAAATGGTAATAGGAATGTACATATCAATAATTACTTTAAACGTGAATGGGTTAAATGCTCCAACCAAAAGACACAGTCTCTCTGTATGGATACAAAAACGAGACCCATCTGTATGCTGTCTACAAGAGACCCACTTCAGACCTAGAGACACATACAGACTGAAAGTGAGGGGATGGAAAAAGATGATCCATGCAAATGGAAATCAAAAGAAAGCTGGAGTTGCAATACTCATATCAGATAAAATAGACTTTAAAATAAAGAATGTTACAAGAGACAAGGAAGGACACTACATAATGATCAAGGGATCAATGCAAGAAGAAGATATAACAGTTATAAATATATATGCACCCAACACAGGAGCACCTCAAGACATAAGGCAACTGCTAACACCTCTAAAAGAGGAAACTGACAGTAACACAATAATAGGGGGGGACTTTAACTCCTCACTTACACCAATGGACAGATCATCCAAAATGAAAATTAATAAGGAAACAAAAGCTTTAAATGACACAGCTAGATTTAATTGATATTTATAGGACATTCCATCCAAAAACAGCAGATAACACTTTCTTCTCAAGTGCACATGGAACATTCTCCAGGATAGATCACCTCTTGGGCCAAAAATCAAGCCTTGGTAAATTTAAGAAAACTGAAATCATATCAAGCATCTTTTCCAACCACAACGCTGTGAGATTGGAAGTAAATTACAGGGGGAAAAAAACATAAAAATTACAAACACATGGAGGCTAAACAATACATTAGTAAATAACCAAGAGATCACTGAAAAAGTCAAAGAGGAAATAAAAAACTACCTAGAGACAAATGACAATGAAAACACGACAATCCAAAACCTATGGGATGCAGCAAAAGCAGTTCTAAGAGGCAAGTCTATACCAATACAAGCCTCCCTCAAGAAACAAGAAACATCTCAAATAAACAATCTAACCTTACACCGAATGGAACTAGAGAAAGAAGAACAAACAAAATGCAAAGTTAGCAGAAGGAAAGAAATCATAAAGATCAGAGCAGAAATAAATGAAAAAGAACAAAGAAAACAATAGCAAAGATCAATAAAACTAAAAGCTGGTTCTTTGAGAAGATAAACAAAATTGATAAACCATTAGCCAGACTCATCAAGAAAAAGAGGGAGAGGATTCAAATCCATAAAATTAGAAATGTAAAAGAAGTTACAAGAGACACCGCAGAAATACAAAGCATCCTAAGAGACTACTATTAGTAACTCTATGCCAATAAAATGGACAACCTGGAAGAAATGCACATATCCTTAGAAAGGTATAACCTTCTACGAATGATCCAGGAAGAAATAGGAAATATGAACAGACCAATCACAGGTAATGAAATTGAAACTGTGATTAAAAACCTTCCAACAAACAAAAGTCCAGAACCAGGTGGCTTCACAGGTGAATTCTATCAAACATTTAGAGAAGAGCTAACACCTGTCTTTCTCAAACTCTTCCAAAAATTGCAGAGAAGGAAAACTCCCACACTCATTCTATGAGGCCACCATCACCCTGATAACAAAACCAGACAAAGATACTACAAAAAGAGAAAAATACAGACCAATATCACTCATGAATATAGACGCAAAATCCTGAACAAAATACTAGCAAACAGAATCCAACAACACATTAAAAGGATCATATACCACGATTAGGTGGGATTTATCCCAGGGATGCAAGGATTCTTCAATATAGTCAAATCAATCAATGTGATAAACCATATTAAGAAACTGAAGAAGAAAAACCATATGATCATCTCAATAGATGCAGAAAAAGCTTTTGACAAAATTCAACACCGATTTATGATAAAAACTCTCTAGAAAGTGGGCATAGAGGGAACCTACCTCAACATAATAAAGGCCATATACAACAAACCCACAGCAAACATCATTCTCAATGGTGAAAAACTGAAAGCATTTTCTCTAAGATCAGAACAAGACAAGGATATCCACCTTGCCACTTTTATTCAACACAGTTTGGGAAGTCCTAGCCACGGCAATCAGAGAAGAAAAGGAAATAAAAGTAATACCAGTTGGAAAAGAAGAAGTAAAACTGTCAGTTTGCAGATGACATGATACCATACATAGGGAATCCTAAAGATGCCACCAGAAAACTACTAGAGCAAATCAATGAATTTGGTAAAGTAGCAGGATACAAGATTAACACACAGAAACCTCTTGCATTCCTAAACACTAATGATAAAAAATGTCAAAGAGGAATTAAGGAAACACTCCGAATTAACCATTGCAACAAAAAGAATAAAATATGTAGGAATAAACCTACATAGACAGACAAAAGACCTTTATGCAGAAAAGTATAAGACACTGATGAAAGAAATTAAAGATGATACAAACAATGGAGAGATATACCACGTTCTTGGATTGGAAGAATCAACATTGTGAAAATGACTCTACTACCCAAAGCAATCTACAGATTCAATGCAATCCCTATCAAATTACCAATGGCATTTTTTACAGAACTAGAACAAAAAATCTTAAAATTTGTATGGAGACACAAAAGACCCCAAATAGCCAAAGCAGTCTTGAGGGAAAAAAACGGAGCTGGAGGAATCAGACTCCCTGACTTCAGACTATACTACAAAGCTACAGTAATCAAGAGAGTATGGTACTGGCACAAAAACAGAAATATATATCAATGGCACAGGATAGAAAGCCCAGAGATAAACCCACACACCTATGGTCAATTAATCTATGACAAAGGAGGCAAGGATATACAATGAAGAAAAGACAGTCTCTTCAATAAGGGGTGCTGGGAAAACTGGACAGCTACATGTAAATGAATGAAATTAGAGCACTCCCTAACACCATACACAAAAATAAACTCAAAATGGATTAGAGACCTAAATGTAAGAGTGGACACTATAAAACTCTTAGAGGAAAACACAGGAAGAAGACTCTTTGACATAAATCACAGCAAGATCTTTTTTGATCCACCTCCTAGAGTAATGGAAATAAAACCAAAAATAAACAAATGGGACCTAATGAAACTTCAAAGCTTTTGCACAGCAAAGGAAGCTATAAACAAGACGGAAGGACAACCCTCAGAATGGGAGAAAATATTTGCAAACAAATCAACGGAGAAAGGATTAATCTCCAAAACATACAAGTAACACATGCAGCTCAATATCAAAAAAACAAACAACCCAATCCAAAAATGGGCAGACGACCTAAATAGACATTTCTCCAAAGAAGATATACAGATTGCCAACAAACACATGAAAGAATGCTCAACGTCATTAATCATTAGAGAACTGCAAATCAAAACTACAATGAGGTATCACCTCACACCAGTCAGAATGGCCATCATCAAAAAATCTGCAAACAATAAATGCTGGAGAGTGTGTGGAGAAAAGGGAACACTCTTGCACTGTTGGTGGGAATGTAAATTGATACAGCCACTATGGAGAATAGTATGGAGGCGACTATAGTTTATAGTTCTATAAATAGAACTATCATACAAGCCAGCAATCCCACTACTAGGCATATACCCTGAGAAAACCATAATTCAAAAGGAGTCATGTACCACAATGTTCATTGCAGCCCTATTTACAATAGCCAGGTCATGGAAGCAAGCTAAATGCCCATCGACAGATGAATGGATAAGGAAGATGTGGTACATATATACAATAGAATATTACTCAGCCATAAAAAGGAATGAAATTGGGTCATTTGTTGAGATGTGGATGGATCTAGAGACTGTCATACAGAGTGAAGTAAGTCAGAAAGAGAAAAACAAATATCGTATATTAACTCATATATGTGGAACCTAGAAAAATGGTACAGGTGAACCGGCTTGCAGGGTAGAAATTGAGACACTGATATAGAGAACAAATGTATGGACACCAAGGGGGGAAAGCGGCAGGGGGGTCGGGGTGGGAGTGTGGTATGATGAATTGGGAGATTGGGATTTATACATGTTATAAACATGTATAAAATGGATAAATAATAAGAACCTGCTGTGTAAAAAAATCAATAAAATAAAATGCAAAAATTCAAAAAAATGAAGAAAACACTGGTAAAAAAGAAGATGGTCTATCTTAGTACATGTTCCTTTTGAACTGGAAAACAATTTCTATTCTACAGTTGTTGGATGGAGTGTCCTACAATTACTAATTAAGTCAAGTTGTCAATAATGTTTAGGTCTTTTATATCCTGAACATACTTTCTATTTGTCCTATCAATTGCTGAGAGAGGAGTGTTGATCTCCAACCATAATTGTGAAATTTTTCCTTTCTTTCTATCAATTTTTACTTTATGTATTTTGAAGGTCTGTTGCTAGATACATACACATGTAGGATTATAATGTTTTCCTGGAGAATTGACTTTTTATCGTTATGTAATGCTCCTCTTTATCTCTGGTAATATTTATTATTCTAAAGTCTACTTTGTCAGTTATAAACATAGCTATTTAGCTTTCTTTGATTAGTATTTTCATAGTATATATTTTCCCATCTCTTTACTTTTAACTTATCTGTGTTCTATATTTAGAATGGGTTTCTGTGCTTCCCTGGTGGTGCAGTGGTTAAAAATTCTCCTGCCAATGCAGGGGACACGGGTTCGAGCCCTGGTCCGGGAAGATCCCACATGCTGTGGAGCAACTAAGCCCACGCGCCACAACTACTGAGCCTGTGCTCTAGAGTCTGCGAGCCACAACTACTGAGCCTGCATGCCACAACTACTGAAGCCCGCGTGCCTAGAGCCCGCGCTCCACAACAAGAGAAGCCACCACAATGAGAAGCCCGCGCACTGCAATGAAGAGTAGCCCCCGCTTGCTGCAACTAGAGAAAAGCCTGCATGTAGCAATGAAGACCCAATGCAGCCATAAATAAAATAAAAATAAATAAATTCATTTAAAAAAAACAACGTGTTTAAAAAAAAAAAAATGGGTTTCTTGGAGACAGCATATAGTTGAGTCTTGCTTTCTTAGCCAACCTGGCATTCTGGGCTTTTAGATGATGTGTTTATTTCATTTACATTTAATATAATTATTTCATGGTTAGATAAAACTCTTTCTTGCTAGCTGTTTTCTAATGTTTTATCCATTCTTTGTTTCTTTTTTCCTTTTTCTGCCTTCTTTTGAATTCAGAGTGTTGTTTTTATTCTAGTTTATTTCTCCTATGGGCTTTTACCTTTTTATAAAAAGGTCTGTGGTTGCTATATGTTTTAAAATATATGTTTAATTAATCAAGATCTACCTTAAAGCCATATTACATCACTTCAAATGTAGTGTAAGGACCTTAAAATAGTATATGCCCAATATTTAAAAAAGAATATATACAATGTATATGTATAAGTTAATCACTTTGCTGTACAGCAGAAATTAACACAACATTGTAAATCAACTATACTTCAATAAACGTATTGAAAAAAATAGTATATGCCCAACTGCTCCCTCGCATCTGCTTTTGTCAGACTTAAGTTTACATTTGCAAAAAATATATAATACATTACTACTGTTTTTGCTTTAGATAGTTATCTCTTGAAGGAACTAAAATAAGAAAAATTAATTTTATATTACCTTGTTTTACTCCATTTCCCATACTCTTCATTTCTTGATGTAGATCCAGGTTTATGGTTGGTCTAATATTCCTTTTTGCCCGAGGAACTTCCTGAATTCTGAATATATTTTGAAGGTAGAGCCAATGAGGTTTCCAGACGTATTGGATATAGCCTTTGAGAGAAAGCAAAGTCAAGTATGACCTCAAGGCTGATAAATCAAAATAACAACACCAAATAATTTTTCAAAAGTGCATTTAGGGGGACTTCCCTGGTGGTCCAGTGGGTAAGACTCCAAGCTCCCATTGCAGGGGTCCCGGGTTTGAACCCTGGTCGGGGAACTAGATCCCAAATGCATACCACAAGCTAAGAAGCCCACGTGCCACAACTAAGACAGGGCACAGCCTAATACTTTTTAAAAATTAAAAAGAAAACGTAAAAAAATGCATTTAGGAAGAGATACTAGTGTGAAAACAAATTCAACTCTAAAAGAATACAACTTGATACACCTAATGTATTTTATAATCAGATATCTGCCATGGATTTTTCTGCCTCTCAAAGTTCCAATTTCAAAGACATGTAGAAGTTCTGATGGGGGGGAACAATAGATCCTGTCTGTGTGACTCCTATATAAATATATGCCTACTTTCTTTCCTCCTTGTCAACCTGGATGCAAAACTCAATCCCTTCACTAGTTTCAACAGGAAATCTACTCCTCCCACATTTACCAGGTTTCCTCATCTTTCTTTCACTTTCTCATGTGGTCTTTGTTCCCTCTCTATGAAATTGCTTCCTGTGAATTTTGAATTCCTCTTATTTTGTATAGAATATAAGGATCTCCTACACTCAGCATTATATACACGATACTGCTTAGGGAGGTTATCAGAATAAAGGAGGCTTCAGGAGCTGCCTTTCTTAGAAATTTAGGTATATAAATACACCTTACTGTTCTAGGTAAAGTTCACCTGGAATTTGCAGGCAGGAGGTTTATCAGAAGTGCTCTTGAAAACAGAAGTGCTCTTTGAAGGAGCAAGGGAAGCTAGATTAAGTAAAGGTAGAATTTGAAATGAGATACAGTTGAAACAGTAGTCTCAGCGAATGCCACAGAGATCCCTCAAGAATGAGATGATCCTACAAAGATGTCCCACATTAAGGAATGTACCCCACAACAATCAATCATCAGATATGGCTGCCCCCAGGAACTAGAGCTGAGACTTGAGCATGGCAGTTTCCTTCAGCTGAGGGCAATTCCCAGAGTTGGATGCAACTGTAAGTAATCAGTAGTCAATACTCCCAGCATCTGGGACCATGAAGCCTTAACCAGGAAGGGGAATCTAGGAGGTCTCCAAATGCATCCACTACAGTCCATCCCATGCCATTTAGTTCCACTTGCTTTGTACAGCATATTCCCTCCACAAGGAAACAACTCCTTCAGGATTACAATTCTCCTCCTTTCCTCGGAAAGCTTTTAGAGGAAGTTCAGTGTGACAAACTAGTGTTAGCCTCCTTCTCCCTTTCTCCTTCCTCCCCCACTCTCAGCTGCCCTCACCCCTCCAACTATTCTCTAGTCTGCACCTGATATTTATAGTCTCCCTCATCTATTAACCTCGTCTACTAGAGTTCACCCACCCTTGACAATCAATGGGTAGTCAGCTGGTCTCCAGCACTTACTTGGTGGATGACCCAGGCCCCTTTCCCTGAGGGGGTCTGGGCCCATAGTTGCTGTGCCCTTTTCAGGTTGTGGCTTCTGCACATGTCCATTTACCATTAAAATTGGTTAGAGCAATACCAAGAACCCCCTTCCCTTCACCCTCTTCTCTAAGCAGATCACTTGTGTGCCAAATGTATTATATTTAATGTGCCATTAAACACCTACAGGATGTAGAGTTGTGGGGATGGGAAGAACAAGTTCCCCAAATGGGCCATTGGAAGTGATAATAAGCATAGTCCCTTCTCCCTGCAACCCTTAGTTCCCAGATCCATGTATTTTCCCTTGGGGAATACAGCAGCACATAATGGTTGATGATTTAGGGTGTGCTCTTGATTCTGTAGGATGAAGGTATATACCACATTCTTGCACAGTATAATTTCCAACTTTCCACCTTAGGTGTATACCTTCAAACAGCCATTCCATCACTATCAGGCCGGCAGAATCAGGGTGGTAAAATGTGATAGGACCAGTGAATCTCATGGTCAGATGCCTACTGTTACACCTCATTTGATGTAAAGTGCATTGCTTGGGCCAATGAAATTTATGTAGGATCACATATTGGTAGATCAAACATTTTGTTTGCTCATGGATAATGGTGCAGCCTATGAGTCTAATGAGCAGGAAAGGCAATCATATAGAGAACACCACTCAAAATAAATTTCTGCCTCTCGAGATTTCACAGACACAGTGTAATCAACTTTGTCTAGTTGGTCCCCTCAAGGTACGGTGCCATATTAGAGGGCAACATTAGTCTTGCTGCTGGTAGCTTAGATGATAGGCAGCAGCACTATTAGGTCTGCTCTGGAGTGTCCACATTGTTGGGCTCAAGCACAGCCTCCATCCCTGTCTCCATAGTTTCTCCTGTATAAACCCTTTGTGCAACACTGCAGTGACTTTCAACAAAGACTGGCTAAGTTATTCTACATGGTTATTTAGTGCCCCTTCAACAGATTCTCTCTGGTGGGCATTTTGATGTGAATCAAAGACATCCACACTTTATGCCCATGTTTATATGTCAAATTAAATGCCTCTTCTCGAAAACTCTCACTCTTCTTTCTCCTTCCAAGCCCCTGAACAATTAACCAAACCGTTTGTCACTGCTAATGAGTCCATGTATAATCTTATATCAACCTGCTTCTCTTTTGACACAAAATAAATAATCATGCACACACCCAAACCTCTGCCAATGGTGAGACTGTCCCTCACTGCTGTCTTTCAAGGTTACCCTGAGTGAGGCTTTTGGGCAAAAGTCCAAATTGTGTATCAGTTGTCTACTGTTGTGTAACAAACTACCCCAAAACCAAGTGGTTTAAAACAACAACAGTTTATTATTTCTTAAAGTGAGATGACAAACATGGCCAAGGATGGAGACAAATGAAATGGAACGAAGGTGAGTCATAAAATGAGTACGTCTAGTACAGTGATTGTGATACCATCATCAACAAAAAATAGTAGGATGTGGGATAGAGACTGAGCTAGACAATAAAGTTTTAAATAAACATAGGAGATAAAAGAGAAAATCTTCACGCTTCCTACTAAACAAAACCAGAATTCCTTACCTTTGTCTTCAGGCCTCTCCTCACTTTAGACTTTCTTTTCCTGTTAAATATTCTCCTCCGGTGCCCATTTTAAGACCCTATCAGAAACCATTGTGAGGAAACGGCCTTCTCCCTACTGCCTTCATGTTATTCCTTCATCCTGGAGTTTCCCTCCTACCCCATCACACTCCAACCCTTTATGAAATACTTAATTACTTTTTCTGATCCAACTCAAAATCTTTTTCCGAAGTAAGCCAGGACATATGTAAACAAATGGAGCCCCCATGAAGAAATTCCTGTCAAGAATAAACCTTCCCTTCCCTGAACCCACTGAAATCCTTAAAAGCAGTGTCCAACCCTTACTGACCTTTATACTGCTGCACAAAGCACATACAGGTGTTTACGGTTTAATAATTGAATGACTCAGCACCTTCATGCTTAGGCCATACAGCCTTGTATGATACTTTGGAGTCATTTATCATTTCTATAAGTTAAAATCTCTTTGAAGTCAGAGACCAGGTCATAATTTTGATTTTCCTAGCATGTAGCAAAATGTCATGACAATTAGTATCAAAATGTTTAAGTTAATTAGTTATGGGAATTACTGCTAATCAAGGACACATGAAAAGGGAAGGTGCTCTGTTATAAGAACAGCCTCAGTGGTTTCCATGAATCCACTTTTGAAGGTGGAATGGCCCTTTAGAGATGTCTTGAGAATCAAGGTAAGGGGGACGAATCTTTGCATTCTGTATGACCCAGGCATTGAATGTGTGCTGCATCCCAGGAAGAGCGCATAACTTTGAGTGAAGCCGCTTCCTTGAGCCAGGGGCAATTCCTGAAGAAGAACACAGCTGTGAGCTGTCAGCATCCAAAATTCCAGTCAACTTGGAGAGAACTTGGTTCTAGAAGGGGATGTGGGTGGTACACAACAGCATCAAATACAGCATCCTGAGGGGGAAATGGAGCCTCCTGTTCACCTTCTGTACAAATCCTCTTCTGAGGTATAGGTGAAAAAACAGGACTGAATTTACTTTTGGCACCTAAGCCTCAAACTCCTCTGTGAGCCCAAACAACTTTTTTTTTTTCCTTTGAGGATTTAAATTGGTACCTGAGCTACTTATTTCTGATTCTGCCCTGTCACTTGGATACTGGGAAGGTTTTTCACACTCACCTACACAGTGCCAGTCACTCGTGCCAATACCGCTGCTGCCCCAGCCTAATCAGGCAGGGTCTTCCTGCATCAGCAGCCATCTCTGTGGCATAGTGCTTTCTGGGTGTTATACAGTTGTCCTTAGACTGAAGATCACAGCTTTAGAGAATATGGGCCTGAAAAAAAATTCCCACCAGCATCCTCTATCATCTTTTCCACTCTCAGAATCAAGGCTGACTTTTGGGTTAATGACTTCTACATACAAGGAAGGAGCATCAGCTTCTGTTGTTTTCAGCGCTTACATGCATGATCTCTGCCTCCTACAAGAAGGAGCCAGAGTATCTATTGGGCAATTTTGCTTGCAGGGATTAGTTGTCTCCTTGGTTCCTCCTTGTTTTCTGCTCTTAGTTTCTGGATGGCTAAGGAAAGTCTCCCCTACCAAGTGTTGTTTGCTTGGAAATACCCATCTTTTCTATAACAAAATTTTAAAAGGGGTGGGGGGAGAAAGATACTTCCACCTGGCAACCTATGCATTAAAAATGTACCATATAAATGAGTAGCTCCTAAGTTAAAGGTGGATGGTTCCAGCTGTTCTCTCTGAGATCAGACTTCATACACTAAGTTAATGGACACAGTCTCTCACCAGGTTTTCTGAGAGGGAAGTTGATTTTACTGTTAAACCAGCAACATCGGCTGCAACTCCCCAAGTCTCTACTAAGGTCTCCAGTTCAAGTCTGCCATTTGGTTGGGTTCCATCAAGACAGGATCTGTCACCTTTCTCTCTCCTCTTCTTGTATAAATCTTTACTAACAAGGCGAATTTAGATCTCCCATTCTAAAGCTTCTCCAATAATGCCTTACTGTATGTCGCTCTTGTAATAACATGCTTTGACTGAATCTGATTTTCCAAACTGTTCAATAGCACTTTGTCATATGGCTCATTGCAAAAGACTCTCTAGCATTAACACATTTCCAGAGAACTTTTCTCCTTCCTGTTGGTACATGGTAGCGGAGCAGATGTACCAGTCTCTGCAACTTTCCACATTATCAAGTACACCTGTCGATGCTGTCAAGTATTTCATCACAGAGGTGAAGCTCTGGCAGAACTGAGATCATGTGTACCTCCTAATGCCAAGCCTGTAAATTTTCTTTTAATCTCCCTCACATCTCTGCCTCTGAAACCTGCCACTATTGCAACACAGCATGCTCTCTTCAAACTCACAATCCCGCTGTCTGGTCCCTCAAATTGGACTGCTTGAGAATGCATGCTAGTATATGGTTAACAAATTAGCAGCCTCTGCTGGGGATTCCAAAGCTTGCTGATAACTGATTCAACGGTAGATGTCCTACATCTGGGGGACTCTGTCTCAACAAATGGAGCTTGGTAGGGGACTTTGGTCAGGCAAAATCACAATGGCCATGTACACACTTCCCCTTCCAAACAGAATGTTATATTTTAGAGTCTGTTGAGGTAAACTTCAGAAAAAAATCCTCATTTGAAACTTGGGTTGGTTTTGGCTTATGTAATGGTATGATAACTTCCTTTTTGCTTAAAATGTTCAATCTTGAACAGCGTATCCCTATACAAAAACTGAAAATTTGACCTAAGAGCAGATCTCTACTTTGGGCTCCCTATGAGACTGTTTACAATTCTCAGAAGGGCTGTTGTTCAACTGAAAATAGAGATGCCGTGAGGCACATCCTAAAAATCCATAGAAGGCTTTTGAAAGGGTCTCTGAGAAATCACCTTAAATCTTTCTATGTCTTAAGAAAGGATTTTACAGTTATACATTTTACTTCATATTTACCCTAAGACCATGTTTCCTGACAGCACCCTGGATTTACTCTTTGCCCTGAGGCTCTTTTTTACTTTTGAGAGTCTTCTTCTGGGAGAGACTAGAGATGAGAATTGGTTTTATTTTTAAACCTAGCAAAGCAAGGGCCATTTTTACTTGTTCTACATTCTGCTTGACAATTGAATAGTTTCTATTTTAACTCATATCTCTTTATCTTCATTTTATGATAGTAGCTAGAAAACCTTAATTGTCACTTTCAACATTTAGCCAGAAATATCCTTATCCAGATCAGTTAGTTCACTAGGTGCAGTTCTATATTCTGCAGTGATAGTTTTCATAAACTTCCCACCACTACATATCCAAGGTCTTCTATCTTCCAGCCCCCAATAACATTTCACTCACTCTCCTTCCAGCCTTCACTGACAGTCACTTTGATGCTCACTGGTCCTGGTAACACCCTACTTCCAGGTAACAAAACCTGTTACTTTTGCTACATAGCAAATCCACCTAAAACCTACTTACATAAAACATTCATTTCATTTTGCTCATGATTTTGTCTGACAGGAATTTTAGGAAGGGTTCAGCTGGGCAAATCCTGCCTGGAGTCTTTCATGCAGTTGTTGTCAAATGCTGGCCAGGGCTACGGTCATCTGAAGGCTCAGCTGGGCTGGATGTCCAAGAAGGCTCCCTCTCATGGACGGCAGTCGACACTAGCTGTCAACTGTGAGCTGAGCTCTGCTGTCCACTGAAGCACATACAGGTGGCCCCAACATCTGGCTTAGTTTCCTCACATCTTGGAAGCTTTGGGTAATTGGAATTCTAACACAGCAACTCAGGGCTTCAAGTGTGAGTGTTCACTGAGGTTGGATGAGTTTCTGTAAATGCACTTTTTACATATCATACAAAGTTACAGACAGGAAAAAGGCCTTAAAAGCCTTCATTATTGTCCCTTTAACACCCCTACCTAACAAGTTACCATATTTACAAGTAGAAATATCTTCTGAGAAATGTCAGGCATCTTGTTTGTATCCCCTGAAACAAAACAATTTCTGTGATGCACGTAGAGTTATGCCAAGAAGTCCATCTGCCAGCCAGAATTTCATCCTTTAAATACCTTGTTATGGCAGCACAAAAGAACACAATGAGCTTTGTTTAGAGTGTCAGTCTTCCATCTCTGGGCTAAAAGGATTAGGTCTAAATTGCACATCATTACATAAGACCACATGAAAATGTTTGCTTCTTTTGTCCTTAAAAGTACTTCATGGTGTTTTATAAAAAGCCAAAAAAAATGTTAATTGAACTAAAGAAATCTATTCATAAGGTCATAAGCAGTAGATTTGCCAGGCATTCTAATTTATGTTATTATTTGTTTAACAGACAAAAGTCAGGGGAATTTTCAAATATAATCATTTGTTGGATATGGCAGGGGGTTGAGGAGAGCTCATAAAGCATGATGATTCAAAGTAAGCAATTTGGAGTCAGATCTGGTTTTAGCCTCTCTGGTTACTAAGTATGACTAGAAAATTTACTTAACCTCTCTGTGGCTCATTTCCCTCATTTGTAACATGGAGATAAAAGTATTCAACTTCTAAGGTTGTTTTAAGGGTTAAATGAAATAACACATGTAATTTACTTACCAGGGCTTGGCACACAGTAGATGTATAGTGAACAAGTCAGATAAGAGTGAGCATACACTTTCAATAGGTTGTGTGTGTGTGTGTGTGTGAGTGTGTGTATGAAAGAGAGAGGGGGAGAAGGGAGAAGTGGAGAAGGAGAGGGAGGCAGGAAGGCAGAGAGAGAGAATGAGGGAAATTGAGGGAGAGGGAGAGAGAATATTTTGGGAAGGGCATATAGATAACATTGTTGGAAATGCAGTATACATGTGATGGTGATTTGTTAATGCTAACTTACTTGCTGAAGAGATTTTGAAGATGTTGGAATGGAAAAGGAATGGAATGTCAGGAAGTATTTGGAGATTATCTGACTTTGAGAGAGTCACTTGTCTCCTGTACACAGGACAAAGCAGGAAGTTGGAAACATTTCTCACCTCCTCCTCCCCCTTCTGTTCTCATGTTAGTTCTAATTTTGCACCCAGCCCCTCTCCCGGCACTTCTATGCACCTGTGGTCAGAGGTTGTCCTTTGAACAAGACTCAGCTGTCCACTAGGTAAAACAGTTGGAAAGCCACTAGGCCATTACAATGTCACTGCAAATAACTTAGAGGTATTTTCATATTATTATGGGAGAAAAGCCCAGTCTAATATACAAACAAAAGCGAACTTTCCTAAGGAACAAGAGTTGTGGAAGGAGTGAAAGAAAGATTTTGAGGTAGGCAAGGCCTTTCCTTGCTTTTCAGATGAACTGATGAGGTCATTCCTGTTTTAATCTGTTGAGTTAGGCCATTTGGAAGAAATGCACTCTGCAATATAATGCGGTAATCTTGCCATTATTAATTAGAATAATAAGTTCCATTGCTCAGGCTTATTTCTATAGTGGTTTTGCTCAAAAAGTAATATTCAGCTTAGCCATGTAAGTAAAAAAAAAAAAAGGGTATCAGTGGCCAATTTCCAGGTTTTTCAAAAAAAAATAGAATTTTTATTTTACCTTAATACAGGTCTGTTCAAAAGCAATTCTGTTAACACCCTTCAAATAACCTTTTAAAATATTACTTATGAATCTATGCACCTTGATAAAATGTTTCCTGTTTTTCATTTCCCCAAGGCTAAAGTGACACAATTATTAGCTTTTGATAGGGTTAAACAATAACTACCCATGCTTACCTTTGTGAAAGAATGGAAAATAAATATACCTTGAAGCGCTGTAATGGTTGAAAAGGTTCCCATACTTCAGTTCCTTCTTATGTTTCTTTTTCCTAGAAGAGCACAGAGAGATTTAAATGAATCTTTTAAATAATTTTTTTCTCTACTTCTCATGCTGAGTAAAGTCCTTTCTATCTCTAAATGTTAACAATATCATCCTTTTTAATGGGGACCCTCTTTAATCCTGTGTAGTAGTAGTTATAGTATACCAGGAACATTCTATCAATAGATGCTGGGGATATACCAGTAAACACAACAGATACAAATTCCTGCTTTCATAGAGTCTATGGTCTAGTGGGGGGGAGACAGAAAATGAACACTGTAAGTATCGAATGTGGCAATAAATGATAGAAAATTAAGGCAGGAAGGGAATAGGGAGTGTCAGTGGGGCTGGGCAGGGGTTGTGGTTTCAGATAGGGTGGTCAGAGAAAGGTTCTTGAGAAGATGGCATTTAAGGAAAGACGTGAAGGAAGTAGAGGAGATGCTGT
The DNA here is from genome assembly GCF_059928025.1 of Delphinapterus leucas. Lineage (NCBI taxonomy): Eukaryota > Metazoa > Chordata > Mammalia > Artiodactyla > Monodontidae > Delphinapterus > Delphinapterus leucas. Next base: position 51,706,624 of record NC_143136.1, on the reverse strand, counting down.
GTTTTAAAGAATAGTTGGCGGGCCAAGTAGAGTCAGTTAAGGGGAGAACAGTAAGAAATGAGAGTTAAGAGGGGCCCAGTCTGGTAGTCTATTGTAAGTTTCCCAGGTCAGTTCTTTCTTACTGGAGGCTTAACTAGAATCCTGGATTATGGAAACCTTACCCTTCTGATGGGAATTTAGGCAGTTCCTTATACTGTCCTCAATTTTTTTCTTAGCTCCAAAAATGAGAACTCAGAAATATTCAGTTTGACTGATTGTACTCTGCTAAACTTTTATTTCTATTTTTAGTCAATGCTTATAAAATACTTTATTTTGTAAAATATTTCATGACTGTCCGTAAAAATTACTTTGCAGAATCCTCATTAACCTGTGTCATATGAGATTTAGTGTCTTGTTTGCAAATTTATAAGCTGTAGAAGGATTACCTGTGACTTCTATATTTTTTGTGTGAGAGCATTGATTTTATTTTTATTTAAATTTTAGTATTTCCCATGATGAATCATTTTTCAACATTATATTGAATTAGAAAAAAAGGTACTCAAAATTTACTAATAAATGCTATATATCATGCTATGTTTTGTGTTGCTTGAATTGGTAGCACTGAACTTTGAGGACTTTCTCAGAGTTACGGAAGGGAAATAACTCTGTGACTTAGACTGTTATAGAATTTGTGATGAGGAATTCACACTTCCCAGTAGATTATGCAGCACTGTTTTCACATTACATCCAATCTTCTGTGAAGAGAAACACTAGATTGATGTTTTCCAGAGTATTTCTTTTACCCTCCAGAGTTAGGTACTTTTAAACAAATATTGTCCTTTCAGTTTGTTTGCACATTTCATAGGTAATTTCATAGGTAATTTCCCCTGTGCCAGAATTTGCTATTTCAAGATATTGAGGCAAACAAGACTGCTAGAAATAAAAAACAAGGGAGGCACTTCCATGTACCAAGCATATGATGGTAAATATCTCCTCGAGTAGCTGAATCCAATCCCTCCAAAGAAGGTTGGTTCATTTGGCCTCTTAGAATAATGCTGAACTTTTTCCTAGCAGAGATATGGCGTGGTATTCGATTGAGGAAGCTGCACAGTGCATTTGGTCAAGACCTAAGGTTAAACCTGCCTTTTAAGCTGGAGAGGATCAGATGGAGTCTTTATGGCCACTCTGGATGGACTGTGTTTACACTGTGAATACTGAAGAGCATGCATTTCCTCTCAAATACTAGGATCTGCAGCTGCTGGTTAAAAATACATCCAAATGGATGCCAAAAGCTGAAGCAATGGTCCATACATTTTAAGAATATAAGAAGAAAAGCTTGTGATTCTTTTATAATTGCATTGCCCATAATAAAATGTCTTAGAAAAGATTCTTGCAGAATTTCTGCTTCTCTGTGCATTTGGTTAAATTAAATCAATCTGTTTAACGTGAATGAATTTTTCAGAAAGATAAAGAGATTTTTAACTTTTCAAAATAATTGTGCGTTTTTCTTTGTTAGTGAAAAAGGCATACAAGAGCTCTAAATATTAGACATATTAGATGATAAATGAGGTTTTGGGGTTTTTTTGTTTTGTTTTTTGTTTTGTTTTTTTTGCGGTACACGGGCCTTTCACTGCTGTGGCCCCTTCCGTTGCGGAGCGCAGGCTCAGCGGCCATGGCTCACGGGCCCAGCCGCTCTGCGGCATGTGGGATCTTCCCGGACCAGGGCATGAACTCGTGTCCCCTGCATCGGCAGGCGGACTCTCAACCACTGCGCCACCAGGGAAGCCCATAAATGAGGTTTTATCTATAAAAAAAGGAAGAAGAGTAATTTTATATTATATGCCTCAAGAGCCTTTTTTTAACATTACTTTAGATTTTTATGTAGGATTTTAGAAATCCTAAATCTGAAAAGGACCTTGAAAGTTACTTAGTTCAGAAATGCTAACAACAACAACAATGATGTTAATAATATAGCTAACCTTTGAGCACTTACCATTTGCTGGGGACTATTTTAAGAAGCTTTACATATGTAATCTTAGTCAATCCTCAAAATAACCCTATGATGTAAATATTATTAACTTCATTTGACAGATAAGGGAACTGAGACACAAAATGTTTAACAAATCTGCCTGAGGTCATGGAGCTAGCAAGTGGAAGAGTCAGAAAGCTGAAGAAACACTTACAAAATTATCCCAGCCAGTTCTGTCCATGGAAAGTGTACACAGCTGTCAAGGAATGTGATCTGAAGGTGCCAGAAGGTCTACCCAAATACATCACCTTCAACAGTTTACGACACTGCCTCAAGTTCTCACCAACAGAGAAAGTGCTTTGTGTGAAGATAATCCCTCCAAAAGGTTATATTTTAAAAAATATTACCTAAGAATTGCCCATTAATGATAGCACGACCAGATTGACACATTTTAGGGAGAATTGGATGATAAAAGGAAAAACGAAAAGAGCTGTTGAAAGTAAACACCATAACAGACACTCTTGGTAAATCTTGGCAAAATGGCAGGGGGGTGGGGGGTGGGAATGAAGACAAAATTCATCCAATTTGGCTTTAGTTGGATAGTTGGATATGGAAATTATCTATCTTAAAATGTCTTCTCATTTGGGAGATACAGTCATACTTGATAGTTAAAACTTTACCATTTGCACTGCTAAAGTTTGATTAACAACAAAAATTATCTCTGTATAACATATTTTCCTTACCACTTGCTTTTTTGAACAGAGATTCTTAAATAAGGGTCCCACATACAGACCCCTATTAATATATTAAATTTCAAGTAGGTATGGAAGAATGCAAAGCACCCTAAGAAGATTATCCAAAGAGTTCATCAGATTCTCACAAGTACAGTTTGTCCTCCATATCTGTGGGTTCTGCATCCACTGATGCAACCAGCCACGGATCAAAAATATTTGAAGAAAAAAATTCCAGAAAGTTCCAAAAAGCAAAACTTGAATTTGCTACGTGCCTGGTAACTATTTACACAGCATTTACATTGTACTTCCAACTATTTAAATAGTATTTATATTGTATTAGGTATTATAAGTAATCTAGAGAAGATTTAAAGTATACGGAAAGATGTGCATAGGTTGTGTGTAAATACTATGCCATTTTACATAAGGGACTTAAGCATCCATGGAGTTTGTTATTCTCAGTGGGGGGTGGGGGGTAGGGGGCTGGAACAAATCCCCCCAAGGATGGCTGTATATATGAATCACCCAAAATAGTTAAATCAGCACAAAATTAACCTACCCCAGTGGCACTTCCTACCTATCACCTAAAATTAATGCCTGCTGGAGGTGGTCTTTAACAACGCAGAGACTATAGCATACAACTGTTTTGAATTATGTATCTTAGCATCCAGGGCTACATTCAAGCTGATGTTGTAGAAAGCAAAATATGGTATGCAAAACGGTAGGCAGAATAACATTACATACCACTGGTTTGCTAGAATTATCTTTCGCCTTTTCACTGTGTTGCTGCAACAATAAATGCAACTCTTCAGGACTGGGGTTTTAGGTAAATAATGCAACAAGGAAGTGAGACAGGTAGGTCAATGAAAGTTCTTAGCAAAGGGTTAGGCAAATAGAATGGGCAGTCAATTAATTAAAATGCTTTTCAAAATGAACAAACTGACCTGGCTTTCTTGGTGAGCTATTACCAGGTTCTTTTGAGTTCTTAAAACATTTTCTTTACTCTCTGTTTCACAACAAACGTGGGCCAATTGCTGTGAGTTAATTGAAAAGGATTGTTTCCTAGTTGCCAAGAAACGGCGCTTTCTTACATTATGCAGGCCATTATGTGCACAGATCAAGCTTCCTGATTTTTCTTTCAGGGTTTAAGAATATTGGCTGCTGTGATTTAGTTGTCCCTTGAGCAGAGGAGCGCAAGTCAAGAAGGATTTCAGGGGTATTGTTCCATTTCAATTTACCAGGTAAGATTTGGATTTATTTGAAAGTGCTATCTTCTCCCTTATGCTTAACTTTTCCTAAATCACTTAAATGCTTTTGAGTGAATGGGTGAATATGAAATGATGATTTTACCTGGGATAGCTTCAAGTAAAATCGTGCTAAATTGATTTTCTTCCAGCTGAAGTTTCTGAGGGAAAAAAATTTTTTTAAAGAGGTAGCCCTAATAATTGAGGTCTGTGACACAGCCTCTAGAGTTTGTTTCTCATTGTTTTCAGAGTAGTAGATACAGGTAAACCAAGAAGTTGTGAGTGTATTTAGGGTTGAAATTCTAAAATCATTGCTATGGAAGCAAATATCATGATTTCTTATTTGGAGAAAAGATTTCAAATCTGACTGGTTCCAGCTGAGAAATGGACTTTATATTTGTTAACTTCAAAAGGAAGACTTGTTGATCTTATGTATAACTTGGTTACCTGTCTCTCTTAAAAACAAAGCCTCTCTGTTGGCTATTTTCCTCATGATTTTATCTTAAAGATGAAGATAAAATCAGGGTCCTGTACTCAGTGTAGCTTACTAATACATATGATACAAACAAAAAATGCACCCTTCTTTCTCAGGAAGGAAAATATCATTTATTGATTCAAGGTTAGCTGCTCCCAGGCAAAGTAGTGCTCACTGTGGGTAATAATGTGGGATAAGTGTTTGACGAGGACCCTGTGTATTGAGTTTGTTGAGTCAATTCATCCTCCCACTCTTAGAGTTCACACTTTCACAGGGTTAGGTTGAACTCTGTAATCCTGTGAACTTACACTCACAACATCACACAGTTTACATAGACTATACGTTGAAAACAAGCTTTGTCAAATTTGCAGGGAACCTAGTTGAGCGCTGTTATTGATCCTCTCTTTCAAAGTCATATTTTACCTCCTCTCCTGCATGGCTCTGGATTTCCTAGGAATATATTTCCTTTACAAGGAAGATCATTGTAATGGATACAAGTCAGGTCAAATATTTGTCGTCTCATTAAGTAAGTTTCCATTTGTTCAGAGTTTGAAGACAACTGAGTATAAAGATGACCTGTGCAATATGAACCCTAGCTGATGCTGGAAAGAAAGCATTGCAGCATGTCTTTAATGATAATGTGATTTGGGTTTTCCACCAGTGAACCAATACTCTGGTTAGGAAACTATTTTGTGCAATAATGTGAATCACTATCAATGAAGGGATAGTTGAATATGACATTCAAACCATCCATTTATTTTTAACTTGTCAAATTGGAGTCTCCTTTCTTGAATTTCTATACATTTTAAACTAAAATAACAAATCACAGTATCATCAGTTATCACAAATTCATTACACTGTATTTTTTATTTACATAGTAGTAAAATTAAGCAGCCCATTTAAATAAATGCATGGTTTGTAGTTATGTATACTTGTTGTGACTTACTACCATTTTTGGAACAGTGAATTTCTTTCCAGGTTAAGATGTAATTAAACAATTCCATTCTAGCTTACATTCCCTTTTTTTACCTTGTCAAAAAGTTCTCTTTGCCCTGACAATATACTTTTGATATTATTGGTATTATGGTGCTTAAAATATCTACGCTGGTAAAATTTTTGCCTAGTCATTTTATATTTATTGGAGCAGGGTGACAGGTGAATACGTAGAATGGGTGGAGTAGAGCAGAAGTCAGACTGATACAATATCTTACCGGCAGATTTCTTCCCACCTAGCTCACCAGTTCTTCTTTGTAAGTATAACAGAGTGATTGTGACATTAATAAACTATTAAATATATTTAATAGTGTAACAATAAATCTTGCCTTTATTTCTGAATGGTATTTTTTAAATTAAATATTAACTGATATTGATTTGCTTCTCTGTGGATTAAGAATTTTACAAAAAGAATGATGTCCACCTAGGATGGGATGGGAATCAGTCTATAAAATTTTTGTTCAACCTTAATTAAGAAGAGACTGAATTGCACTGACAGTTTGTATATCACCGTGACTGAAATACCATAAAATGATAGACTTTGAAAGGCACTTATTGATTATTGAGTCTAATGGCTTTGAAACTTTATTTGGAGGAGTCCTACATATTCCCAAAAAGGATTATAATAGGTCAGCCTATGAAGGTAGGAGGAATAGTTAGCTGGTGGTGTAGGGAAAACAAACTGTATTATCAATCAGCCCATGCTTTTCCAGTTTGTCTGCAAGAACACAGAGAGCCTAAGGGTATTTCACAAAGCCTTTGTGGAAATCAAGATACACTGCATTTATAGCATTACTCTGATCTACAATTCAAGAAACTCAGTCAAATATGAGATTAATTTGACATATCTCATACCATGCACTCAAGGTTTTTGACAGTCAATTCTTCTATTACAGGCACTCAGCATGTCTTTGATTGTTCTAGAATTATTTCAGGGATCCTTACTAAGTAGCTTATCAATTTTTTTTTAACACCACCTATTTTTAAATTTTTTTGAAAATTGGGATTGTTTATTTTATGGTACAACTCAAAATAATTTCAAAGATTTCTAAAAATATTATTGTGCCTTTGATAATTTTCCTATACTCTTTTTTTTTTTTTTTTTTTTTTTGCGGTACACGGGCCTCTCACTGTTGTGGCCTCTCCCGTTGTGGAGCACAGGCTCCAGACGCGCAGGCTCAGTGGCCGTGGTTCACGGACCCAGCCGCTCCGCGGCATGTGGGATCTTCCTGGACCGGGGCACGAACCCGTGTCCCCTGCATCGGCAGGCGGACTCTCAACCACTGTGTCACCAGGGAAGCCCTCCCATACTCTTTTGATATGAAATTTACCTAACTTTAGAAATCCAGAATAATGTATAAAGTAATACAGTGCTTTCTTACTGTTACCTAAAAATGGTCTTTGTAATATTAGAAGATTGTCTAAACGGAGAAGATTATGCAAAATATTTCAGTAATTTTAATGGTCCTATTATTTATCTATACACAATCAGCACCAAACTTTATCTTGCTCCAATAAGCTGGAGGAGACATTCCTTTTTTTTGCTCTTAATTTTTTTTTTAAACAAGGATTTTAAACTTCTCAACTGCAGTGATATGATTTTTGAATCACTCTTATAAGTTCCTTTTTCCATGTTTGCTTTTAAGTATTTCTTTCTGGTTTTTTTTTCATTCTTATCAATTTATTTGGCAGAGATTTAAAACAAAGTTTGACAAAACAAGGTTTTTTGAGGAAACTAAATTTCTATTAGGAGAGGAAAACAGAATAACCCCCATGGAGAGCAATCAGTCAATGTCACAAAAATTACAAATGTCACTCCAGCAATTGCTACCTGTTTATAAAACTAAAGGATTGAAAACAATTTAAATGTCCATCAATACAAAACTCGTTATTTAAATTATGAAGTATTTATATAATAAAATAGTATGCATCCCTATAAAGGAATGAAGAAACTCTATATGTGTAGTTGAAGAATCTTCAAGATATGCTGTTAAATGAAAAAAATCAAAGTGCAGAACAAGTATGTGGTGTACAACCATTTATACTAAAAATATAATTTAAATATGTGATTTTATATTCATAAAATACCCTTGATAGAACACACAAGAAACTGGTAATGGTGGTTGTCTCTGAGAAGGGGAACAGAATAGCTGATTGTTCCAGTTATCTATAGCCCAGAACTTAGCAGCACAAAACATCTATTTTATCACACTCACAGATTCTGTGGGTCAAGAATTTGGTTAGGGGGGCTTCCCTGGAGGCGGCGCAGTGGTTGAGAGTCTGCCTGCCAATGCAGGGTACGCGGGTTTGTGCCCCGGTCCGGGAGGATCCCACGTGCCGCGGAGCAGCTGGGCCCGTGAGCCATGGCTGCTGGGCCTGCGCGTCCTGAGCCTGTGCTCCAAAGCGGGAGAGGCCACAGCAGTGAGAGGCCCGCATACCAACAACAACAACAAAAAAAAGAATTTGGCTAGGGCACAGTGCAGGGGATGGGGGCAACTTATCTCTCTGGTCATTGATGTCTGGAGCTCCAGCTGTGAAGAACTGATTGGCAGCATGTGACTTGAATGGCCAGAGCCTGACACATCTGAAGACTCTTCACTCCCCGTCTGGCACCCAGGCTACCGACTCAGCTGGCACTGTTAACCAGGGTGCCTACAAGCAATCTCTCCAAGTGACTGGAGCTCCCTCACAGCATGGTGGCCTCAGAGTAATTAGACCTCCTATGTGGCAACTCAGGGCTCCAAGAGCAAGTATTCCAACAAGCAAGGCACACGCTGCATGGCCTTTACAACTAGCCTCCAAAATCATATCCACTGTCCTCTATTGGTTGAAGCAGTCACAAACCATATTTGGTTTACCCATTCATCTCTGGGTGTGCTTATAAGTATTTCTAAAACCTGAGAATACTGTCTATCTTTTCTTCCTTCCTTTTGAGCAGTTATTCTCAATTTGGCAATGTCTGAAGATATTTTTTGGTTGCACATCAGAGGGGGTGTGGTACTCCCAACATCTAGTGGGTAGTAGAGGCCAGGGTTGCTGCTAAATGTCTCACAATGTACAGGGTACTCCCTAGAACAAAGAAGTATCAGATTCCAAACGTCAATAATGCTGAGACTGAGACTGGCTAAATACATGATTATGGGTTAGAGTTTTTGTTTTCAAAAATCTGAAATCTCATGTGCCTTCATTCCTTTTATTTATAATATTGGCCTACAGGATCACACCTAATTTTTAATTGAACCTTCTGGAATCTGCCTATATAAAGTCTAGGAATCATGATCTAACTGGATTGTCCAGTTTTCCCTTCCTTGATTATTACCATAATAAATATGACAATGGTCACATTATCTTTAAACTCATGTCACGTCCATATTACTAAATAGTGCTTTGTCTGAATGACTTATACAATATTTCCCTCATTGCTTCTACTTGTGAATAAAGAGAGACTCATTAAGGCAAGACAATAATATCATCTGTTTAACTGTTGTGCTCCTGATTTCATGTCCAAAGTCACTCTTTAATAACCATTCATTCATTCTATAGATATTTATTGAGCACCTATCATGTTCCAGAAACTGTTTTAGTTAGGAATTCAGTAATGAATAAAATAAAAATCCCATTTTTGTTGTGATTACATTCTAGTGGAAATCAGAAGATCCAAAATCCCCCTTTCTTCAACCATTTTTGATCCTGGTCTATTACGTGTTCAAAACAAAATAACAGAATCTGATGCATTATAACTATATAAATAGTTGCAAAAGTTTGGTCATACTTTTTTTTTTTTTTCATGTAAACCCTCTGCTTCTTGGGGACTGCCAAGAACCTTTTCATTAATTTTTGAATTTCACTTTCTGGCAGATGTCTCTATTTTCAACTTGCTTGATGTATATTCTAGAGAAGACTGACTTTTGAAGTAAATTTTGAATGAAGGGAAATATAATGTTTGATGAGTTGAAATAATGTTAGTAAGAAAAGTCAATCTGGCATTTAGGAAAAAAAGGCATAAAAGTAAAGATGGAAAATTGTGAGTGGAAAGAGGCTAGTCAGGCCTGAAATTTATTTTATTTGCTATGCCAAGAAAAAAGGGAAAAGAAAAGAAAAAAAAGGATAAAAGATAAAGAGCTATAATGTATCTTTCCAGTGTAACCATAACTCAGAGTAATTCATTTTCTTGGGTAGATATTTCTATACCTAGTGAATTCTTCAGAATTTCTTACCTATGTCATAGTTTATTCCTCAATAGCCACTGATGAAGTTATTGGTTTCTTCTTTGGATAAGGAATGAGAAGCATAAATGAAGCAAGGTATTATCATTTTAATATTCTGATCCAGATATTTCTTTTGATTTTACTTTGTAGTTTCTTTCCTTCCCGAATGCTTTTTTTTCTTAGTGTACGCAGAATTGTTTTCTTAGTATATATAGGAGTTAAAAGTTCTGCTAATATGTTAAAATGTGAAAAAAGGGATTTGATGCTCTAAAATTCTCAGACTTTGTAAAGTAATCAGTTTTAAGTAATCAGTTAGCTTATGAAATTTCTGTTTACCAAAAGCTATGATTCTCACCTTCTTCTGCTCTTCTATTTAAAAACAGAGATCATACCTAAGTAGGAGGTTATTAGTATAAAAAAATTCCAAAGAAACAATATAAATGTAGCTACAAAAAATGTTTAAAAATTATGTGAGTATATTTTCTGGAGTTTACTGAAAATGAGAGAAATTCTAATATTATGCCTTACAACTAGTTTTCTAGCAATAAATTTGAAAAAAATTTAAAAAAATTTTTAATCTTAAAAGTCTTAGTGGTACTGACAGATTACAGCGAAATTACCTTTGTTGTGTGAGCGAAACAAAAAGACCTCTTTTCATCTTTGTCCAAGTCCAGGCTTTGCCATCTATAAGTGCGCTGAATGCGGGCAAGAACCTAGATTGTCTCAACCATAAACTCGGTAAAAACACTTATCTTGTAGTGTCATTATGGAAACTAAATGAGATATTACAGTTTAGTACTTGTCACAGAGAAACTATTTGGTAATATGATGTTCCCCTTTCTTTGCAACTCCTAGACTATCATAATTCAATTCATAGAAAAGATTCTAAAGGAACCTTAACAATCATCTAGTTTGTCACACGTCTGATGCTTGAATTGTTTATGTTTTCCTGGTCACTAGCCTACGCTTTATTGTTCTAATAAAATAAGAGTTACCTCCTAAGACAACAGACATTTATAAATATTATGCTGAAACATATAAAATTGTCACTTTTATAGGTCAAACAGTCTAATACTGGCAAATTTCTTATGTTCCAATCTAATACATATAATATAAAAGCAAATCTTATTTCCCAAAATATAATTTTATATGATAAAGTCTGACATAACTTGATAATGCTAGAATGTAAATATAGTTCTATTAGATGTTTTAAAAAAATTATAAAAAGACACTACTAGAAAAATAGTCCTTAAGAGCTTTATGCACAGATCGACAAAATAGTCTGTGGGCCAAATGCAGACTGTCTTGTGGTTTTGTACAGCCCACACGGTAAGAATTGTTTTTACATTTTTAAACAGTTGAAAAAAAATTCAAAGAAGGATAATACTTTGTGACACATGAAAATTATATGAAATTCAAATTTCAGGGTCCATAAATAAAGTTTTCTTGGAATAACCCATGCTCACTCATTTACATGTTGTCTTAGGCTGCTATTCTGCAAAGACAGAGTTTAGTAGCTGCAACATACATGTTATGGCTTGAAAAGCCTACAATATTTATTATCTGGCCCTTTACAGAAAAAGTTTGACTACCCCTGTCTTAGAGTCAAGCTGCCTACATTCGAATGCCATCGCCACCACTTCTTGGCTCTGTGATTTAGATAAGTTAATCTTTGTGAGTCTTGGTTTCCACATTTTAAAATAGGCATCCTAACAGTACTTATATCACAGGATAATTATGAGTACCTAATACATCATAAGTACTCTCTAAATGTTAGTATAATTATTAATATTCTTCCAGGGTGCTATTGTAAATGATTGGGGGGAAAAACTATAGAAGCTTGGAAGTGCAGGTGGGTGACAATTGTTGCATCACCATATCATGATATAACACCAGTTGTCAGCATTCTATGGACCTAATAGTAAAATGTAACCACTTGCTCATAGGAATGATTTTAATACTTACATCTCACTCATACCACATGGACCATTTCAAGTTAAAAATATTTAAGTTTCTAAATTTGCAAGTGCTAAGCTGCAAAGTAGGGGCTGTTTTCTCCCTGGGACAATGAACATCTGCTGAAACAATTTGTCCAACAGAGCTTTTGCCTCTGCCGGCCTTTTTTTTTTTTTTTTAAAAGAAATGGAAAAAGGATCATTGTTTAACTTCAATTCTTCTCATCTTCTAAACCAAGAAACAATTTCTCTCAGCACTAGATGTTTCTAGGATTTGGAAAAGTAAAGGGGCCTCAGCTTTTTATTTAGTTTTTCCTATTTTCAAGTAAGGGTAAGTAGAATTTTACTTAGAGCGCCATATTATTTTTTCCTTCTTATTTGAGTATTGTTTGAAAGACCACAGGCTTTTCTAGATGATTTAAGATTTCTGTAGTGAATTGAGCTCCACAGCACTTTCTAAGTCTGAGAGAGACTGGAGGGTGGGGTAGTGGTTATCACACAGCAGAAAAGGGGTCAAGCTTTAAATTAGAAAGGCTTTTAAGAAGCTCATATCTATTACTTTTTGTATGCAAAGTCAGAGTGGTCTGAAGGGAAGATGATCCAAAATCTTGAAAATAAATTAAATGCTCCCAAAGCTAAAATCCAATAGCATCCTAGAGATAATGGATGGTTAAGTAGAACTGCTGATAAACTTCAAGTCTAAGACTTATCAGTCAGGTTACCTCTCCAGCTTTTCTGCATTGGTTTCCCCAGGGAAAGCTGGAGAGAGGACACTTCAAGCACTCAGCTTTATAATGCATACTTAAAAAGGCAGTGAATAATAACCATTAGAGTTCTCTGGGTAAACCAGGTTGAATTAAAGGTGCTTCTTTTGTTACTTACTTTAAAGTAGAGCTTCTGGTCCTTGGGGATTACACCGAAAGCAATGAGTCATATCTGAAATGAGGAAGGGAAAGTGTTGTCAAATTTCATGTTGATTCATAAGAATAAGCATGAAAGGTTGTTCACAGTATTTCAGTGGGGGCAGGGAGACACAAGGGGAGACCAGAGAGTCAAATACTTAAGCACTGAAGAGTTTCTATTTGCTATAAAAGATTGAAGAACCTTGCTGTTTTCAAATAGAGGACTTCATCATATATAAATTATTCCTGATTTTTTAAAATTTTATTTTATTCAAGTATAGTTGATTTACAATGTTGTGTTAATTTCCGCTATACAGCTAAGTGATTCAGTTTTATATATATATATATATATACACACACACACACACATTCTTTTTCATATTCTTTTCCATTATGTTTTATCACAGGATATTGAATATAGTTTCCTATTCCTGATTTTTTATTGTTTTCTAATTATTGTTATTTATAAAATGGTCAAGTATGTAAAGAAAAAGAAAATGTTTTAGCTACCAAGTCAAAAATATTTTGCCACCTGCTATGTATTTTGCCAGCCAGTTAAAATCTTTAGCATTCTTTGGTACAAAGCCTTAAGATGATTGTGGGGTGGACGGAAATTTTCCTCTGTTAGAAACTTTTGGATGATAGTCAAACACTTCTGTAATTTCCTTCACCACTTTTAGCTCCTTTTGGCATCACTTATTTCAAGTATGCCTCTGGAATGTCAAGAAAATTGCCAGATATTATTTTGAATGTTGTATTTTAATACAATATCAGGCTAAAGTTGTTCCTAGAGACTTCAGAAATAAAGGTAGAGTGCTTCTTTCTTATCTTTTAGCAAAATGGAAAACTTTAATTAAGACCCCATGGAGATTTTGGTCAGTCTCCTACCTGTGAAAGTAGATTAGAAAAGAATTTTTATCCTCTGGCAGTAACAGATTTACTTTGGGGGGATGAGGGGAGAAGGAATTGAGTAGAAGGAAAACCAGAAGTTAGACTTGTCACTTAAGTTATCAAATGGTCCAAATATTTGTTCCAAAGCCACTGACTTCATTGGAGTTGTTTTGTCCTGAATATTGGCATTTGAGCCCTCCTCAGTTAAACCTTTTAGAATAATGACTCTGGCAATACTTTGGAATAAACTTTCCATGGTTATTTCCTCAGTTGAGTAAGTCTACAACTAGAAATTCTATCATTTCTGGCTACTCTAACTCCCGATACAAGTATGTGAGGTTTGTTGTCCTGGCACCAATAGGGAAAGAATGGTAGAGCAGGGAGACACCTCATGGGATCATCTAATCCATACTAAAATCATTCAAAACAGATGGTTCTTTAGTCAAAAGTTTTCCAAGGAAATCGTTACACTGGCAATTGCAGTATGACTAGGCTTATAACAATAAAAGAGGCTTGCTTGCCTTTCTGATCAAGAATCATTGCAATATCAAACAAAGGGTGAATTCTTTCCTAAGAAGCTTATGAGTAATTCAGGTCTCTACAAGCATTCCAGGAACAAGATTCTTTTTGGTTACTAAGATTGTAAGTGTGATTTTGGCCCAAAGGCTTAAAACCAAAGCACATATGCTGTGTCTCACTTGTTCTATGGACCACTTCCCTTTTCATTCCTCTCGGTATTTTTTTTCTACCTCTGTTATCTTGAGAAACAATAAGTATTTTTAGCAGGCTCACCTGAATTAATCTCTTACAGGGCTAACGTATTTGAACTAACAACCACAAAAAATAATTTACGGGGAAAACTCTTCCCTGCTCTATATTTTCTAGCTCTTATCCCATTATTTTTAGCTTTGTGACCTTGGGCAAGTCATTTAAATTTTCTGGGTCTCAGTTTCCTCTTCTGTATAAAATAAGAACGTGAATCTAGATGACTGAAAGAGTCTCTTTTGGCTCCAACAGTCTATAACCCAATCTATCATAAAGCAAAATTGTGACCTTTATCACGAAGAAAGGACAGTGGGAGGGAAACGCGTGAGGAATTTTTTCTCATTTCTCTCACTCCTACAAATGCTGCAAATGGCTGAAGTTGGAGACTCAGAACTTTATTAGGTATGTTAATTGTCTGGGTAAAGTTTTGCACAAGGTTTTAGAAGCTGAAGGGGTGAGAGATTTTAAGCTACAATCTTTTATTTTTCCCATTTTTGACTAATTTCAAGACTTGAAACCTGTTGTATTTTAGAATACTGAATAACATATCATGTGTTAGTTTCTTGGGAAATAACAGCTAACTAAATTTAATAGTTCACATTAGTATTGACATCTTCCTTCTAATTAATAAAATATAACTTTTCATTTTTCCCCCCAAGTTTTGTGATAAATGTGCTTACTCCTGCAAATGGCCAATATTTTCTAATACTCCTTTGCTGAAATCCTCCAAAAAAGTTCAAAATACTTATATTCCAGAGAGAAAATACTGCTAAAAATTTACTTTTAATGATTCCATTCCATACATGCAAATAGACTTTTAGAATCCAACTCTTTATCTATGGCACTGAGGGTCAGAGGGGAGAAGAATATGTTATTAACAAACCTCCTATTGCTCTTCTTGAGATTTCCTCAAATGGCAGAGAGAGCTAAAACTATGAGAAAATTACTGGAGAGCTCTAATAATAATAATAATATATCCAATTTTGGTTACACAATTTAATTAACATACTGGGGAAAGGAGCTAAAATAAAAGGACTAGTTATGTTTCATTTCCTGAATTGTTATTTTCAAAAACAGAAACATTTTGTCCACTTCCCATTTTGTGGAGCTATTGCAAAAATTTTGTGCCATCACAAATCTTAGAGACAGTGAATCTTACTTAAAAGTTGTGGACAGCCTACTGCCGAAGTGCCAAAGTAGACTTGGTTTCATGTAAAAAATCTAGGAGCATAACTGTTCTATGAGATGATGTTAGGAACCAGCCTTGGCGACAAGTTAAATCTTTCAAATATTAAAAAATACTTCATTTTAACTGTCACCTGCTTAGTATGTCAGGTGGATTAAGGTTAGGTTAGCTCAGTGACACCACTGAGTGTTACCAAACACTGCAAATAATTGTGCATGGAGAGATAATAGCTGCAAGAAGAGCCGGTGACCAACTACAATGCTTATGTTTTTATTTCTCTATCACTGCTGAAAAAGTAAATAAATTTAATTTAAAAATTTCCACAGAATTTATAAAACCTGATTTATTCAAAGTTTAAAAATTGATCCATATTACAGAATCAAAATAATGTAAATAGTTTTATACCTTTTATTGGTAGAATATACAAACTCAGAGAACTAAGAACCTGTGACTTTCAACTTTAAAAACCCTCATTTTCCAGTGTGTTTTCATGGTATATTCTATTAGATCTTCTTTGAAAATGAAAAGTACTCTACTATAGATTGCACTGATCTCAACAGGAGGAGAAAACAATCTATTTTTCATTAGAGTTCCTGATGGAAACAACAGAGAGAGCCAGTAATTTGTTAAGTGCAATAATGTCTCCATGAAAATCATGAATGAGGGACTTTCCTGGTGGAACAGTGGTTAAGAATCTGCCTGCCAATGCAGGGGACACAGGTTCAAGCCCTGGTCCAGGAAGATTCCACATGCTGTGGAGCAGCTAAGCCTGTGCGCCACAACTACTGAGCCTGCACTCTAGAGCCCAAAAACCACAACTACTGAGCCCACGTGCCACATCTACTGAAGCCCACACGCCTAGAGCCCGTGCTCTGCAAAGAGAAGCCACCACGATGAGAAGCCTGCGAACCGCAATGAAGAGTATCCCCTGCTCACGGCAACTAGAGAAGGCCCGTGCACAGCAACGAAGACCCAACGCAGCCAAAGAAAAAAAAAAAGAAAGTCATGAATGAAGGACATGATTTTTAAAAGATTAACTTGTGAGGATAATTCCCAGGTACATAATTTTTTTTCTAAACTGCCTTGCTTCAAGGAGGCCTCTCCAGAGAATAATTGAAACAATAAGAAAATAAACTTTAAAACATTATATAAGACATTCAATATATTTTTCTTCAAAATACATTTCACTGACTTAGTAGATATTCCAGGTAAGAAGGCACTAGTTTTATACTGGAATTTAGACATTTTCATTGGTTCAGAAGTATTCATTAAGAAAAACCTATATCTCGCTGAAGCACTGAGTCATAAGATTAAAAACTGTCCAATATTATTTTCTACTCCAGAAAATATTATCTTTTGTGTTCCAACACTCAGCTCTTCCACCTAATTGGTACGTCTCATATGTTATATAGATAACAGCTCTTTTAATACTCCGAACCATTAGTTGTGTGTCCAAGATAACCTACGTTCACAAAGAGATAAGTACTTTCATTTTTGCATAGAAATGAAGAATGAGGAAATTTAGAAGTTAGACTTCTAAAAAGATAATTTAAAAGGTTCTCATTTAGCTATTTATCCATGTATCAGCAGCCTGGTGGCCCTAGTCACCCCCTTTGCTCAGTTGTCTACAATAGCTAACTGGAAATGGTCCCGCTTTTGCCCCTTCTCTGGGTCTCACATATAGTGTGAAACATAATTTTCTTTTTTTTGTTTTGCTGCCACCCCTGCTTCCCACCCTACTTCCCATTAGATGTGGCAAAGGTCAGGGGGTTCATCCTCCCCACTTTACTCTTTATTTTCAGTTCCTACTAATGCTGAATTATCTCTTTCACATCCTTCCTCCTATGGCTATCCTCTTTTTGCATAAACACAAATGTAAAACATGTGTTTTCATTTATTTCCCTGAAACACAACCACACCAGGCAGTGGGGTTAAAGGTTTGGGTGGATATCTTGGGATACGAGGGTATTATATCACAGCACAGCATGGCAAATAATGTGAAACTGAACATCAGACATCTCTGTTCACTGGCAGTACTTGCCACTAACCAGCACCTTTTCTCAGGACCTAGCTCCTAATGTCTTGCAGCCATCTTCCCTACCTCCTATTATCCTCCATTGCTTTTCCTGGTTTTGGAACACTTGATTCATCCATCTCTGGCTAAAGCAAAACATTCTTCTTACTTTATTATGCAGGCGATGTTTTCTTTGTCCAATTTTTAGCTCATTTTAGACAAGCCCCAAATGCAGAATCAAAGATGGCTCACCAAAATGCTTTTGCTAAATAAGACATTTTTCTCCATGAGGAATTCCTTTTTTTTTTAATACATTTATTTTATTTATTTATTTTTGGCTGCGTTGGGTCTTCGTTGCTGCGTGCAGGTTTTCTCTAGCTGTGGTGAGCGGGGGCTACTCTTCGTTGCAGTGCACGGGCTTCTCATTGCAGTGGCTTCTCTTGTTGCAGGTCATGGGCTTTAGGCATGCAGGCTTCAGTAGTTGTGGCATGCGGGCTCAGCAGTTGTGGCTCAACAGGCTCTAGAGAGCAGGCTCAGTAGTTGTGGAGAACGGGCTTAGTTGCTCCGCGGCATGTGGAATATTCCCGGACCAGGGATTGAACCTGTGTCCCCTGCATTGGCAGGCGGATTCTTAACCACTGCGCCACCAGGGAACCCTCCATGAGGAATTCTGTTACCTGCCTTTGAGCTGCCCAACCACCCCCCCACACACAAGTTTTGTAGCACACTCTACATTTTAAAGGCCATTCAGCCAGCAAGGTATTAAGTTTTTGAAGGGCCCTGGGAAGAAACCTAGGATTCATTCCCATGTTCTTCCTATTCCCTCCTGACCATAACCAAATCCCAAGCCCTGTTGATTCTGCTGGAAACATCTCTCTTACTTCTACTGCTACCCTTATCCAACACAGCATTGTCTTTTCACCAGTATTAGTTCAACAGCCTCCTAACCCATTGCTGGGAGGAAAAACTTATCTTCTACCAACTTAAGTCCAAGTGGTTGGGAGCCTACAAATTAATTGATGACAGATAGATTAACAGGAGAAAAGTTAATTTTCACATACAAGTGAGAGGACCCCGTATGAAGTGGCTCCCCAAACAGCTAGGAGTAAGGGTTTATATACAAGCTTAATGAAGGGGGGGTGGATGAGTTTAGGAATTCAAAGGATGGAAGGTTCTGATGAGGCTTGTGCATACAATTTTCTGGAATGTCCCAATGCCTAAGGCCAGTCACCTTCCTGACTAGAGACTTCCCCAGAGACTGGGTCTGGGGCAGCTGACTCTCATAAAGCCCTGCTTTAGTCAGATAAGGGAAGTCCTGATAAGATTACTTTCTGCAGATGTTTTCATTTTGAAGTAATCCGCATACCATTTTGGTGGGTTGATGATCCCTACACTATCTCCCTACATCCAGTCTTGTTTCCACACCTGTTCACGTTGCAGCCAGATGCTATTTCTAAAACACCTGATCATGACACTCCCTTTCTTAAAAATACTTCAGTGGCTTTTCACTGCCAAGGATTATGATTTATAATCCTAGATTTACCACTTACCTACTAAAGCTTAAAGAACCAAAGAGTAAAATTGTATAAATCTAGCCTATATGGCCAAAGTTGATTTACATGGCAGGAAAGGTAAGGCAAGGTGGGTAAATTATGATATACCAAAACATTAGTATTTAGTGCCATGACACATTTTGCATCTATGTTTCTCAGGTTTTACTTCTGAAACTCCTACTTGGGGCAGTGTGCCAGGTACCAAATCTTTTTCTCTTCCCTTCAATTTTGATTAACATTTCATTCCTTTAGGGCCTTACTGAAACGCCTGGCTAAGTTAGTTCATAAGCTTATTCTTATTAGTGTTAATAAGTTAATGTACTATGCATTTCCACATACAGTGTTTCTATTTTAATAAGGTCATTCATGACTAATACCACGGGATGACCTATAAAAGGCATTTCAGACCCTGAAGCAACAAGCTAAGGAGAAAATCTGAGCAAATGGGCTTTGAATACCTCTTAAACCCAAGGTTCTTGCTCTGCTTATGAATAGAACTGGCCCTGAAGGGAAGAATTCTATTGCCTTTGTATAATCTGCACCCCTCAGGAGAGGGGTTCATGCTACTCTATTATGTAGCACAACCTCGGTGTACCAAATGGGATATTTTGCTATCCAGCTGTGATTCCTACATACTTGAATTGTCCATATGTATTTTTTTAATAGATTTATTTAGATATAATTTACATGCCACAAAATTCACCCTTATTTAAAGTGTACAGTTGAGTAATTTTTAGTATATTCTGAGCTGTGCGACCAACACCATTATCTAATTTTCAAACATTCTCATCATCCCCAAAAGAAACACTGTACATATCAGCAGTCATTCCCTATTCCCACCCCCATTACCTCAACCTAGCACTAGGTAACAATCTATTTTCTGGCTCTACAGATTTGTCTATTCTGGACTTTCCGTACAAATTGAATCATACATTACGTGACCTTTTGTGAATGGCATCCTTCACCTAGCAAAATGTTTTCAATATTCCTCCATGTTGTAGCATGTATCAGTACTTCATTCCTTTTTGTTGCCAAATAATATTCCATTATATGGATGTGCCACCATTGTTTATCCATTCATCAGTTGATGGACATTTGGGTTGTTTCCACTTTTTGTCTATTGCGAATAATGCTGCTATGAACATTAGTGTACACATTTTTGTGTGGATATATGTTTTCAATTCTCTTGCTTGTATACCTTGCTGTAGAATTGTTGGTCATACGGTAATTCTATGTTTAACATTTTGAGAAACTGCCAAACTATTTCCAAAGTGGCTACCGCAGTTTATATTCCCATCAGCAAGTATAAGCATTCCAATTTCTCTGCATCTTTGCCAATCCTTGTTATTGCCATCTGGTGGGTATGAAGTAGTATCTCATTATGGTTTTGATTTGCCTTTCCCTAAGGATTACTGATGTTGATCATCTTTTCATGAGCTTATTGGCCATTTGTATATCTTCCCTGGAGAAATGTATATTCACATCCTTTGACCATTTTTTATTGTGTTATTTGTTTATTTTATTATTGAGTTTTAAGAGTTATTTATATATTCTAGATATAAATTGTTTGTCAGATATATGATTTACAAATATTTTCTTCCATTCTGTGGGTTGTCTCTTCACTTTTTTGTCAGCTTCTTTTGAAGCACAAATTGTTTTAATTTTGAGGAGGTCTAATTTGTCTATTTTTTCTTTTGTTGCTTACTCTTTTGGAATCATATCCAAGAAAATATTGCTTAAGCTAAGGTTACAAAGGTTTGCTTTTATGTTTTTTTTCTAAGAGTTTTATAATTTTAGCTTTTAACTTCAGGTCTAGGATCCATTTTTGATTAATGTTTGTATATGGTATGAAGTGGGTGTCTAACTTCATTCTTTTTCATGTAGGTATCCAGTTATCTCAGCACCATTTGTTGAAATTGCATATACTTTTAAACCATATGCTAGGAAGCTGTTGAGTTAACAGTTCTGTTAGTCATCTGTTACTGAGTAACCTAGTAAGCAAATTCAACTCTGAGAGACTTCAGCTATCAGTATTTGGTTCTGTAGATTTGTATATACTGTTTATCTCTTCTTGCTTTTGAGTATTTTGTGAGTTTTGTTCTGTTGAATATTTCATGTATTTGGATGCATTTCTCTTCCCTAAAGTAAATATATAATTTACTATATTTAAATAGTGATTTACCATATTTAATAGTGGGAACTGCTACATGTAATTAATCTTGACCTACAAAGAGCTAGCAATTCATCCATTTATTTCCTCAAGAAAAGTTTTTTGAGTACCTATGTGTCATGGATATAATGCTGGGAATATAGTAATAAACAAAACATATTCCTTGTCTTCAAAGAACATATTCTAGAGAGAAGAAGCAAACAAACAAACAGAAACCAAAAAAAAAAATATGTGAGGTATGGATGTTGATACATGTTAAGAAGAAAATAACAGCCAGAGGAAGAGGGTAAAGAGTGATGCAAAAGTGTTGCTAGTTTGTATAGAGTAGTCAGTGATCTCTTTGATGAAGGCAACATTTAGTCAGAAACTGGAAGGCTGCATCAAACTATCTATGGCCGATATCCTAAGGACGAGTGTTCCATGCAGCGGTAAGAGCAAGTGCAGCGACCTGAGATGGGACATGCTTGGCTCAGCTCAAATTTTCTCCCTCCCTCTGTAATTCTAATGCCAACAGCATAATTTCTGTACACATCCCAATTTCACCATAGTTTCTCTTCTAAAAACATTTTGCCATAATTGATTATATATTGTACCATACCTAAGAAGATTCAGTTTGGATGTTTCAAAATTAGATAAATTTAAACAAAACAACAAAAAACCCCAAACGTTTTCCTGCATTACATTTTGTATCCTTGCTGAAGCACGATTTCTGATGTTGCAACTTCAGTCCAATTCAGCAAACTTAACGCCTACAGTGATATTTCCCAAATTGTAATCTGTGGACCATATTTGTGATTCAGAACTTTCACTATGACTTGAAAATGGTTTGAATAATTAAAATTAGGCCTCAGTAATTTATGACTATGCCTGTATGCTTGTTTTCTGACAATATGGAATGTAGTGAATGCCACCAGGGTGACTTAATTCCAAGGAGCTGTATGTTGAGGAATCTTATGACTTATGCATAGCCTACCTTGAGCGTCATCAGCTATGACACACCGGGTGTGTATCATGGGGTCAATTCGTCACTTATGCCACATATGGCTATAGTAATTTAATGACTCACTGGAGTTACTGTTAGGAAATCAGATGTTGTTGCCTGTACACCACTGAATATCAATAACCAAAGAGAAGATACATTTGCCATGAAAATTTCAATGCATTTTACAGACAGTACTTTTCTTAAAAAGTCATCACTTTTTGACAGTAATACCCTGAAAATCAATGCCCCACCTTTCTCTGTTCCTCCTTCCCTTTATTCATGATCTCTGTTTCAGATTACTTTAGGCAGTTGGTAAATCTTAAGTGGCCTGGATATGTGAAAGCAAGGTGCTTTGATATTTTCAATATTTAAACTCAGAATATTACAGAATGCCCTAAATTAAAATGCAATTATGAAATGCCCTTTTGCCTTTTCACCAAATATATTCAATTCCTACACACTGACTAAGGTAAAATAATCCTTTCTGCCCCTTAACTCATATTAAAACTCTTTCCCCTTGCCTAGCGTTTCTTTTTGTTTGTTTGTTTTGTTTTTTAGGTTTTTTTCCAACTGGCAAATAACATGTACATTTTATTTTTAAAGAAAAATATGGCCTAATATAAAATAAAATTGGAATTAAGCAGTCTTTTTTTTTAAACATCTTTATTGGAGTATAATTGCTTTACAATGGTGTGTTAGTTTCTGCTGTATAACAAAGTGAATCAGCTATACATATACATATATCCCCATATCTCCTCCCTCTTGCATCTCCCTCCCTCCCACCCTCCCTATCCCACCCCTCTAGGTGGTCACAGAGCACTGAGCTGATCTCCCTGTTCTACGTGGCTGCTTACCACTACCTATCGGTTTTACATTTGGTAGTGTATATATGTACATGCTACTCTCTCACTTTGTCCCAGCTTATCCTTCCCCCTCCTCATGTCCTCAAGTCCATTCTCTAGTAGGTCTGCGTCTTTATTCCCGTCCTGCCCCTAGGTTCTTCATGACCACTTTTTTTTTTTTTTTAGATTCCATATATTTGTGTTAGCATACAGTATTTGTTTTTCTCTTTCTGACTTACTTCACTCTGTATGACAGACTCTAGGTCCATCCGCCTCACTACAAATGACTCAATTTCATTTCTTTTTATGGCTGAGTAATATTCCATTGTATATATGTGCCACATCTTCTTTATCCATTCATCGGTCGATGGACACTTAGGTTGCTTCCATGTCCTGGCTATTGTAAATACAGTTGCAATGAACATTGTGGTACATGACTCCTTTTGAATTATGGTTTTCTCAGGGTATATGCCCAGTAGTGGGATTGCTAGGTTGTATCGTAGTTCTATTTTTAGTTTTGTAAGGAACCTCCATACTGTTCTCCATAGTGGCTGTATCAACTTACATTCCTACCAACAGTGCAGGAGGGTTCCCTTTTCTCCACACCCTCTCCAGCTTTTATTGTTTGTAGATTTTTTGATGATGCCATTCTGACTGGTGTGAGATGACATCTCACTGTAGTTTTGATTTGCATTTCTCTAATGATTAATGATGTTGAGCATTTTTTCATGTGTTTGTTGGCAATCTGTATATCTTCTTTGGAGAAATTTCTATTTAGGTCTTCTGCCCATTTTTGGATTGGGTTGTTTGTTTTTTTGATACTGAGCTGCTTGTAAATTTTGGAGATTAATCCTATGTCAATTGCTTCATTTGCAAATATTTTCTCCCATTCTGAGGGTTGTCTTTTGGTCTTGTTTATGGTTTCCTTTGCTGTGCAAAAGCTTTTAAGTTTCATAAGGTCCCATTTGTTTATTTTTGTTTTTATTTCCATTTCTCTAGGAGGTGGGTCAAAAAGGATCTTGCTGGGATTTATGTCATAGAGTGTTCTGCCTGTTTTCCTCTAAGAGTTTTATAGTGTCTGGCCTTACATTTAGGTCTTTAATCCATTTTGAGTTTATTTTTGTGTATGGCGTTAGAGAGTGTTCTAATTTCATTCTTTTACATGTAGCTGTCCAGTTTTCCCAGCACCACTTATTGGAGATTGCCTAGCATTTCTTATGCGGTATTTTCCACACTGTGTTATACATACATCCCTTGACTACCATCAGCTAGGAGCATACCCTAGGGCTGTAGAGGGTTCTCAGTAAATATTTACAAATGTATTATTATTATGGCCTGGAAGTATTAGGGAGATAAATATCAGAATGATCCCATAGGGTTCAACTTTGTTTCTATTTTGGTTTCTTAGTTTTGTTTCTTTAATTTGAAAAGATTTGATGAAAAAAAAATTGGAGAGAAAGAGTGGGAAGAAAAGTTTAAAGTATGTCATTCCTTTAGAGATTTTTTCTTTCATTGGTTCTACCTGCCCAGTGGTTAGATATAGAATTCAAGTTAAAAAGCAAAATGAAACAAATGTTTCGAGTCCTAATGGCTAGTTCCTTTGAATGTGGCTGGAATGATGGTCTTTAAAGGGTGTTGTTACCAGATTACATCTTTGCCAAGTAAGGAAGGTGGAGCTGTGTGGGAATGAGGCTTTGTTTAGTCAGGTTGTATAATCTTTTGCTGAGACATGTTGGGAAAAGCAATCCAAAGTAATGTGGACTCACTATGAAGTCACAGTCTGAAGCACACCTTATAAAGTTTAGAGATTTTTTTTGTGATCCTCTTGGAAATTTGCATACCAGAAATGTTAGAGAAAATTAACTCTAATATATGTGTATGTATGTATATACAGTCCCTTCCCCTAACATTTGTGGGACTTGAAGAAGAGTACAAATAAAGGCCCATATACAACACATCAAGTTATAAAGCATAGTATCTTCAAATAAAGTATGTTCTTTTCTCCCACCTTATTAAAATATGTCTTCAGACAAAGTTAAAATTTAAAACTCTTTGATAACCTTGGAGCTTCATGTTTAAAAAGTGGAGATCCTGGAAAAGCCTGGTCTACAGCCCACAGCCCAGCTCCCCCACCCTTCTCTTCCCATCTCCAGCTCCATCCCACAAGGTGAGAGGTCTCAAGAGGATGCAGGTGGCCACATCTATTCACACATCCATATCAGATCCATAGCAAACAGCTGCCTCTTGGGCCTCCCTTGGGCCTAGGGGTGCAGAACAATCCATGCCTAGGGACTGGGGAAGAAGCTGAAGCAGGCTCAGGGCCTTTTGGGTGGAGAAGTCTGGAATTCCAGGTAACCAGAGAAGGCATGGGGGCATGGTTCAGGCTCTGGGTAGGCACAGTCATTTAGTTCTTGGATTCTTTGTCTTGTGCAAAGGGCTGTAGTCAGAGGAAGGGCAGAGAGATTCTCTGAAACAGAAGGCACAGAACAGATGCCCTTCTTACCTGAGTCAAAGAGCCATATTGTGTGTATATATATTTGTGTGTGTGTGTGTGTGTACGCCAAGCTCTGATGCCTATATATCTTTTAAAGATACAGAAAATTTGACATATACTCATGTATCGAGGGAGAGATATAACCTTATGGATGATCTGAAAGGATGAACAATACTTGATTGTATTACAATACATGACAATACATACTTGTCATTGGGTACACTAGAACAATTAATTGACTGTGGACATCTAAATACTTCAAACAAATAATGATACGTTATAAAATAATGAGATTGAAGCCCCTTTCAGAAAGGCCTAGAAAGCTGTCATTTCTCTCATCCATGTACTGAAGGATCAACTTCATCTCACTCCCTACTGTACAGCTCTGCCCTAGGGAAAATGAGGAGGATTATCTCTTGCTGAGCAGAGCCCAGCAGGGGACCGATGTGAGAAGCCTCCTTCAGTTAGGTTCCCCTCACCCATCTCCCAACCTCCAATCCTTCTGGTATCTTCACAACCTCTTACCTTGAGCCCCCTTGCTCCTCTTTTATGCACTTTGGAAGGGATTTTCTTAAAATTTCACAGCCCTTTAACCTCATGAGCTGCTGAATATCTTAAGCCATAGAGAGAGTTGAAGCTCAATCTTTAGTCTTTTGAACAAAAAATACTGAAGCCCTAACTATATTTACTTTTGTGGTATGGGGATAGTGAAAGGAGATATTCAACAAAATGAAGCATGTGAATAAGAAAAGATTACTTTTTGTATGTGAATGTGGCTTTTAATTTTTCTGAGAGACAATTTTTCAGCTAGTGTCTGTATTTCACAAATGGAATAGTCAAAAACTTGCTTCTAGGTAATAGGAGAATCCACCAAGGTATATAAAATGCAGTAAAGTAGGGCTTCCCTGGTGGCGCAGTGGTTGAGAGTCCACCTGCCGATGCAGGGGACGCGGGTTCGTGCCCCGGTCTGGGAAGATCCCACATGCCGCGGAGGGGCTGGGCCCGTGAGCCATGGCCGCTGGGCCTGCGTGTCCGGAGCCTGTGCTCCGCAGCGGGAGAGGCCACAACAGTGAGAGGCCCGCGTACCGCAAAAAAAGAAAAAAAAAATGCAGTAAAGTAGTTCTTAATAAAATGAATCAGACGTTTGAGCAGATATTGCAAATACACATATGTGAACCACTGAGGTTTAACACTGTATTTAATAGTCTTGGATA
Source organism: Delphinapterus leucas (assembly GCF_059928025.1). Classification (NCBI taxonomy): domain Eukaryota; kingdom Metazoa; phylum Chordata; class Mammalia; order Artiodactyla; family Monodontidae; genus Delphinapterus; species Delphinapterus leucas. The sequence continues at coordinate 51,680,057 of NC_143136.1, read as the reverse complement.
ACTTGAAGTAGTGAATTTAATCTGCCATGATCTGATTTGTCAGAATTTGAAATGAGACAAGGTATTTTTCTGATATTTAAGTGATCTACACCGTGGATCATGGCTATTTGTAGGTTTCTTTACTACCATGTTCTCAAATATGTTATTACTCTGCAAAGAAGAAAGCGGGTAATTGTCCTATGTAGATAAACAGAGGGAGGGGGTGAGCTTGCACGCTGCCTGAGGACAAGGACATCTTGCTGGCTCACCACCCTCTTTCCAGAATCTAGAATCCAGAATGGCCCATAGTAAGGTCCTTGTAAGTATCCGGTGGCTAACAAAAGAATAAGTGAATTAATGGAAGTAATTTATATCAGGTATTGACTATGGCCCAGAGATTAGTGTTTTAGTTTGATTAGTGTTTGGTATATTGTATGGCATTAAATCTTGAGTTATAAGTGAAGAAAATGAGAATCAACAAGTTACATAAACTGCCCAAGATAACACAACTTGTGAAATGATGGACTCACCTACCAACTATACTGTGATTTCATTATTTTTATTTCCTTGTAATATGTATACATATCACAGATTTAAATCTTGTTAGCTGTGACTGGCGTATCAAGAATATGACAGTTATATATAGTCAGTAACTTCCTTTCAAGGCTACCAGTATAGTTTGAAAGAGGGAAGCCAGTAATCTGTGGTCTAACATGGCAAAATTCTGTGCACTAAGTAATCCTGGCTCCTCTACTTCAGGGAGAAGCAGAATTCCTGAGCAGACTTCTGACCTCTTTCTAGTGGCAATCAATAATCAGGGACCTCTGACGGCCACACATAGCAGGAAGAACAAACTATTACTTGTTCTCCAGAACCTTTCTTTTCAACTTGCTCTGACTTCCCGGACTCTGGGTCTTGATTACCTAGAACCATGGCTCTTGACACCTATGCTTGGCCTTACCTGATTTCCCTGGACTCCAGCCTAATGTATAACAACCCTGTGCCCCTCCCAGCCTTGTGTCTACCTCCCCTGGCCTACCCGAAGCTCTCGAAGGATGGTATCTGCCAGAACCTACCTGGCTCTTCTGCATGTTCTCTTGGCCTGTGTAACCTCATAACCACCTAAGCAGTGAACTGCTGAAAATCTTAGGAGTCCTAAAAAATAACTGGAAAATAAATTAGCTCTTATTCTAAACTGTCTTCTTTGTTACTATAACACTTATGTGGGACTTCCTTCTTTTCAGATAGGCCTGAGCGATGAATCTTCAAGAATATAACGAGTATTGGGTGACTATTTTATCTGCAGGTATCCAACATTTGCAAAAGGACTGTAGTGTGTGTGTGTGTGTGTGTGTGTGTGTGTGTGTGTTGTGGATATGTATTGGATCAAATTTGGGTTGTTTTGCTAAGGTGTTGTTAAATGTTAGCTGGAAGTGAAATGAAATGGTCTTGTGAAAAATAAAATGAAATCTAAACTGTAAATACTGATGAAAACCAAACCCACATCAGATAGTGTTCCTGCCATTAGCAGTAAGCATCTGTGCATGGGATGACTTAGTGGCTGCCACAGTTTACAGAGCAGTTAAAAAATTGTCATATGTTATTAATGTCTTTAGGGAATTGTTTTACTTGTCAAGGACAAAGATGGAGAGGGTCCCTAACAAGAACTTGAGCTAATGTTACATATACTGTCTCACTGTAAAATGATGTGTATTAAAAAAAATATTCATTCTTAAATGTGAATTGTATTAATCATTAAAGTCATTTCAAAGTCCTCATGGGAAAGGTAAAGTGTTTTCTAGTTTCTAACCAGTGAAACTGAACAACAGGCAGATAAAGTCTGGGAAGTTGTTCAACTGAACTAATTTGTTTTAAACACCTGATGTTAAATATTTGATTAAAATTTTCCTTACCAACACTCAGTTTGGAATACAGAAAATGTTCATTTCAGAACATCTCAGACACTAAAGGTACTTGCATATTGTAACTAGATTGGTGTATACAGAAAAAAGGTATTTTTAGACTATGTTAGAGCTAAAACTGTTGGCAACTGGGGGTTCTGTGAATTCATGTGAAGGTGGCATGGCTTATAAAATGAGGGCACTGGGAAAAAGAATTACACTTGCTTTCTGGTTCTAGCTTTGCCAATAACTAGGTTTGGTGAGCTTGGGCAGGTCATTTGACCTCCTTTGGCATTAAATTTTTCTCACGGTAAATGAAGGACTGGGCTCTGATTTCTAAGGTCAATTAAAGCTATGAAATCATGTGATTTTTCTAGGAGTTTCTTTCAAAATACACACTGCCTTTTAAAAAAAATATCTTTATTGGAGTATAATTGCTTTACAAGGGTGTGCTAGTTTCTGCTGTATAACAAAATGAATCAGCTATACATATACATATATCCCCATATCTCCTCCCTCTTGCGTCTCCCTCCCACCCTCCCTATCCCACCCCTCTAGGTGGACACAAAGCACCGAGCTGATCTCCCTGTGCTATGCGGCTCCTTCCCACTAGCTATCTTACATTTGGTAGTGTATATATGTACATGCCACTCTCTCACTTCGTCCCAGCTTACGCTTCCACCTCCCTGTGTCCTCAAGTCCATTCTCTACGTCTGCATCTTTATTCCTGTCCTGCCCCCAGGTTCTTCAGAACCTTTTTTTTTTTTTTTTTAGATTCCATATATTTGTGTTAGCATACGGTATTTGTTTTCCTCTTTCCGACTTACTTCACTCTGTATGAAAGTCTCTAGTTCCATCCACCTCATTATAAATAACTCAATTTCGTTTCTTTTTATGGCTGAGTAATATTCCATTGTATATATGTGCCACATCTTCTTTATCCATTCATCTGTCAATGGACACTTAGGTTGCTTCCATGTCCTGGCTATTGTAAATAGAGCAGCAATGAACATTGTGGTACATGACTATTTTTGAATTATGGTTTTATCAGGGTGTATGCCCAGTAGTGGGATTGCTGGGTCATATGGTAGTTCTACTTTTAGTTTTTTAAGGACCCTCCATACTGTTCTCCATAGTGGCTGTATTAATTTATATTCCCACCAACAGTGCAAGAGTGTTCCCTTTTCTCCACACCCTCTCCAGCAATTACTGTTTGTAGATTTTTTGATGATGGCCATTCTGACTGGTGTGAGATGACATCTCACTGTAGTTTTGATTTGCATTTCTCTAATGATTAGTGATGTTGAGCATCCCTTCATGTGTTTGTTGGTATAAAATACACATTGCCTTTTTACTGGACCTATCCTAAAGGTATTACTGGACCTTATCCAATCATAGCTTTGGCAAACAATATGGCCACTGAAAAGCTACTTGCGTCACTTGATTTTATTTTTTCAAACTCAAACAATACCTGGCAAATAAAGAAAGGTTCCTGAATTGTGATTGGCACAATGATACATGGTCAGCTGCACTGAGAATTTAAGCAAACTATATATATCATCAGGGTGCAGAATGAAGGTGAAGGCTGATCTGCAATTACCTGCATTTGTGAATCAAACCAACGTTATAATTGTGGGTGTGGAACAAATGCCAAAAGCCCAACTGTGTCACACACTTTCTTTATGCCTATATCCAGTGTTGTTTTTAGCACAGTTTCCATCCTCTCCTACTCACTGGCTTTTCCACTAGAATGCACACACAGCAATTTTTTCTAGCCCTCCTTCTCCCAGATCTTCTATCGCAGCAGTCACCAACCTTTTTGGCACCAGGGACCAGTTTCGTGGAAGACAATTTTTCCACGGACAGGTTGGGGCGGGGGATGGTTTCGGGATGATTCCAGTGCATTACATTTATTGTGCACTTTATTTCTATTATTATTACATTGTAATATATAATGAAATAATTACACAACTCACCATTATGCAGAATCAGTGGGAGCCCTGAGCTTGTTTTCACTTACCACTCACTGATAGGGTTGTTTTTTTTTTTTAATATTTATTTATTTGGTTGCTTGGGGTCTTAGTTGTGGCAGGCAGCCTCCTTAGTTGTGGCATGTGAACTCCTAGTTACAGCATGCATGTGGGATCTAGTTCCCTGACCAGGGATCAAACCTGGGCCCCCTGCATTGGGAGCATGGAGTCTACTGCGCCACCAGGGAAGTCCCCTCACTGATAGGGTTTTGATATGAGTCTGCAAGCAATTGATTTATTATGGTCTCTGTGCAGTTAAACCTCTCTGCTAATGATAATCTGTATTTGCAGCCGCTCCTCAGTGCTAGCATCACAGCCTCAGCTCCACCTCAGATCATCAGGCATTAGATTCTCATGAGGAGTGTGCAATCTAGATCCCTCGCATGCACAGTTCACAGTAGGGTCCACACTCCTATGAGAATCTGATGCCACCACTGATCTGACAGGAGGCGGAGCTCAGGCAATAATGCAAGCAATGGGGAGCGGTTGTAAATACAGATGAAGCTTTGCTCGCTCACCAGCGCTCACCTCCTACTGTGCTGCCCATTTCCTAACAGGCCACGGACTGTTATCAGTCCGTGGCCCAGGGATTGGGGAACCCTGTTCTATTGCATTTACCACCATAGTCCACCCTTTATTCTTTGCACCCTCTCATTTCTGTGACACTACCCAACCTTCTTCCTTGGTTCTCACTCTTCTCTCTATACCTTAAATTTGGCTGTAATACAAGATATATTCCTAGACCCTGTGCTCTTCTGTATTGGTTCTCACTCCCTCAGAGTTTTTCTTGACGAATTGTCACTAATATGTGGATAGCTCCAAAGTTGACATCTTTATTTTTGATCACCTTTATACAGTTTAAAAATAACTGCCCACTAGCTATATATTCTTATTCATTCATTCATTCATTCATTCACTAGGCAGAGAACATACTTTGAAAGGACTATTTTAAGGCAAATGGAGCATTTGAGGGATCATTTGTTAAACATGTCATTTCTAGAAAGAAGTGTTATGCTAAGTGTCTCAATATTTGCTGGATATTCAAAAAGCATTTTCAGTTTTCTTATATGACTAAATTAGATGTCCTATTTTTAAAAAAATAATGACTCATGTTTTTTATGATTTGGAAATTACTTAGGAGAAACAGAATTTAAGAATAAGACTTTCAGGGTGGGGGACTTCCCTGGCAGTCCAGTGGTTAAGACTTCGCCTTCCAATGCAGGGGGTGCAGGTTCGATCCTGGTCAGGGAACTAAGATCCCACATGCCTCACAGCCAAAACAAACACCACAAGATAAAACAGAAGCAATATTGTAACAAATTCAATAAAGACTTTAAAAAATGGTCCACGTCAAAAAAAAATTATTTGAAAAAAAAAAAGAATAAGACTTTGGGGTTTTTAGAATATATTAATTTTCAACTCAAAAAAAATTTTATATGTAACATATAAGATGCATATGTAATGCCCTTACATGAAACAGTCTGTAGTTGAATTACTCCTCCTCCTCCTCGTCTCCTGTCTAGCACCCTAAACCACTTCCCATACCTGCTGCCCAAATCAGCTCTCCCCATCTCTGTTTATATCATCCTTTCTTTGGTTTTACAACAGAGAAACCCCTTGCTCTTCCTGTTCCATCTTCCCCTGGATTCCTTTATCCTTTATCAGACAGTGCATGGATTCTTGCCTCATATTCTTTTTCAAAAGCAGCCCTCTGCGTTCTCTCTGCCCCTCCCCAAGTGAGAACACCCTACATCTGCAATATTGCAACTATCTGTTCCCTTGCAGTCTCAATTCTCTTAACTCTCTTCTAAATCCCTCCTGAAACCTGCCAGCTAGATCTTCATAAAGCTTTTTATACCATGCTTCTGTATCATCAGTACCTTTCCAGTGACTACAGGATGAAGTCTAAACACTGCACATTCAAGACCCACCACAACTCTCTGATCCCTTCAAGAAAAGTTGAATTGCTATGTTTTGAAATAGAAGAGGGACTGTTTAGAACTGAGAATTTTAATGTTAAGAGGAGTTTTGATTCTTAGCAGAGTTTGTTTAATCTCTTATCTGTAGATCTGTTGGGAGATAATCTTTTTCTGCAAACAGAAATAAGAACAAACAACTGTGGACATAGATTTTTAGAAAAAATATATTGACGAAGGGAATAAAGAGGGCTGAAAGCAGAGGGATTTGGCTTCCTGTCTGAGTAAGGTTGGGGCCTCCTAGACACACTAGGATGCTTTGGAAGCCTAGGGAGGTAATATCTCACATGAGAGCATTTAGTACCAAGGTCAGACCAGAAGTGAAGCAAGAATTTGATATGTTTATGTATTAAGGCCTATGAGAAAGACTTACAGGTTAAGGCAAGAATCTGTAATTATTCTAAATATTTAATATTGCTCTTTAAATTGGAATAACATACCTTGAAAACACATTTTAAGAAGGACTTGTCCTTATTACAATAGTTTTTGAATCTATACAATTTACTTTAAATATACTCTAAATAGAAAGCAGAAGTACTGCCTTGTGAGACTTTCTGAAAGCTGAAAATACATGCAGATGAAGATCCTCAAATACAATCCTTATGTTATCTAGTAGAATTGGCAACTCAATCCAGTTACTTGAACCACACTCCAGAAGTTATGAAAGAAAGTGAAATGCAGTACAGAGCTTATAAGAGTTCTGGAGTCAGACTGCCCAGGTTCAAGTCCGGGCTATGCCCTTATTAGCCAGGTATTTGTGGGCAAGTTACTTAATCTTTCTATTGATATGTTTCAGTTTCCTTAACTATAGAATATGAATAATAACACTACCTACCTCATTGGATTGTGCTGAGGAATAAATGAGATGATGCATGTAAAGTGCTTAAAAACGGCACCAAGTACATATTTGAGTACTTATTAAGAATGCTGCAAAGTAGACAGTATTATATCTGTTTTACAGATTATGAAACCAAGTCATAGAGAAATCTCTCTAAACTTGCCTAAAGTAACACTAATTCTAAACTCTACAGCCTCAACAACTCCAAAATCTTAGCTCTTTCTCCATGCTGCCTGCCTCCTTGCTTTTGTATTGCTGGAGGTATGATAATGAATCAGACACTGGCTCTGTCATCAAGAGTGACACTGTTAAAAGGGAGAAAAACAAGAAGTGAATGGACAGTTCTGCACAGGTTCTCCAGGAGCACTGATAAAAGGAAACAACTCAGTCTGGAAGGGCTGGGGATGGCTTCTATAGCAGTTTCCAGCTAAATCAGGTCTTGAAGTGTGGACAGGAATTAGATCATGGGCATCCATGGGTGGGAGACTGTCCTAAGGAGAGGAAACAGCAAACAAAGGAGTGGAGAGGACTCTCTGCGGGCAAAGGTACCAAAAGGCTATGAGAGAGGACACAAAACATTCAGTATTTTCAATAGATCAGCTCAGCTGGAATGTGGAATTTGGGGTAGGGCTGGGGCCTGGTTTTAAGGAGAAGAAGTTGAAGCAGTTCTCTTCTATCAGCCATGAAAATAAAAGTCAAGAAGAGGCAGCACAAATGCTTGTACACAATGCACAGGCCCCAAACAATAAGTACCCTTAGATGGAGAGGCTGGTACTCATTTACTTTGAGGCATAAGTCAAAATACTTTTAGATATAATGTATGCCTCAGGCCTGGAGAGGTCAGACATGTGTATAGGTAGTGTATATTTTATACACTAACAATCGAGAGAAATCTCCACTTCCCTCTTCCAGGTATTCTTTCTTAAAGACACTTATCTGCATTAGAATTATATGTTAAAACTCCTTTGTTTCTAAAGGAAAAACATCTTCCTGGCTTCTTGTGTGAAAAATACTATCTTTGGTGTTTTAATCTAACCATTCTCACAGCAGTAGATCATCTATAGAACATCTTAATGCCCCATAGATGGGCTACAGAGAAGTGATGGTTTAAGGACCTCTTTAATTTTTTTTTCTAATTGTTACTTTTATTTTTCTTAACTCTGAAATTGAACATATTTACATATATTTATAGTATATTTTGAATTAAAAACTTAATATAAACATATTGATATCCTTTACCAATTTTCCTTTAGTTGTGTTGATATTCTTCTTAAGAGTTGTAGAACTTTATTTTTTCAATTTTTTTTGAAGTATAGTAACATTGTAAGATTTACAATGTTGCTAGTTTCAGGTGTATAGCGAAGTGAATCAGTATACACATACATATATCCACTTTTTTTTTTTTTAGATTCTTTTCCCATATACACCATTACAGAGTACTGAGTAGAGTTCCCTGCACTATACAAGTGCAAGTTCTTATTAGTTATCTATTTTATATATAATAGTGTGTATGTCAGTCCTAATTTCCCAATTTATCCATCCCCCCCTTATGTCCTGGTAACCATAAATTTGTTTTCTACATCTGTGACTCTACTTCTGTTCTGTAAATAAGTTCATTTGTACCCTTTTTTTAGATTCCACATATAAGTGATATCATATGATATTTGTCTTTCTGCATCTGACTTACTTCACTCAGTATGACAATTTCTAGGTCCATCCATGTTGCTGCAAATGGCATTATTTTGTTCTTTTTTATGGCTGAGTAATATTCCATTGTATAAATGTACCACATCTTCTTTATCCATTCCTCTGTTGGACATTTAAGTTGCTTCCATGTCCTGACTGTTGTCAATAGTGCTGCAGTGAATATTGGGGTGCATGTATCTTTTTGAATTACGGTTTTCTCTGGATGTATGCCCAGGAGTGGGAATGCTGGGTCACATGGTAGTTCTATTTTTAGTTTCTTAAGGAACCTCCATACTGTTCTCCATAGAAACTGTACCAATTTATATTCCCATCAACAAACAGTGTAAAAGGGTTTCCTTTTTTCCGCATGCTCTCCAGCATCTCTACTGTTTGTAGATTTTTTGACAATGGCCATTCTGACCAGTGTGAGGTGATACCTCATTGTAGTTCTGATTTGCATTTCTCTAATAATTAGTGATGTTGAGCATCTTTTCATGTGCTTTTTGGCCATCTTATGTCTTTGTTGGAGAAATGTCTATTTAGATCTTCTGCCCATTTTTTAATTGGGCTGTTTGTTTTTTTGATATTGAGCTGCATGAGCTGTTTGTATATTTTGGAGATTAATCCTTTGTTGGTTGCTTCATTTGCAAATATTTTCTCCCATTCTGAGGGTTGTCTTATTGTATTGTTTATGGTTTCCTTTGCTGTGCAAAAGCTTTTAAATTTAATTAGATCCCATTTGTTTATTTTTGTCTTTATTTTCATTACTCTAGGAGGTGGATTAAAAAAGATCTTGCTGCGATTTATGTCAAAGAATGTCCTACCTGTGTTTTCCTCTAAGAGTTTTATAGTGTCAGGCCTTACATTTAGGTCTTTAATCCATTTTGAGTTTATTTTTGTGTATTATGTTAGGGAGTGTTCTAATTTCATTCTTTTACATGCAGCTGTCCAGTTTTTCCAGCACCACTTATTGAAGGCCTCTTTAATCTTTACTCCTAACAGTAGATTATCTCAAAATAATAGTGGGTTTTAATAGTGCAAGTTTATTATTAAAACCATTTATTAAGAAGTAATTAAAATCTAAGGTAATTGGTCACCTTAGGAAATTTCAACACAGTACCTTCCTCACTCTGAAAGACAACTTCATCCATCTAATGCCTCCTTGGATAGTTTGTAGAAAAGTTATTTGCATGGTGCCAGCATATTGAGAAATCATCTATCTTAACACTGTTAATATCAGTGACAGCAGAACTCCTTGTGGTATAGTCTTTAATTCATTTAACCAATAAAGTGTGACTAAGTGCCAGGCACTGTGTTAAGCACTAGGGATGTATGTGTGCAGATATAAAATATCCATGATGTAATATGATGAGTACTAATATAGAAGTATGCAACAAATCCATCTGACTTGAGAATCTAGAGAGAACATCCCCAAACCTGGAGAAAACAATAATAATTAACCAACTCGTTAATTTTTTCTCTCGTAACTGGACGTGGGAGGGTTGAATCATTTTCTATAGGTCAGAGAAACATCTGATTAGCACTAACTTGTCTAGTGTTTGATCCTAATTCAAATAGTGATGATGTTACTGGAATTGTTAGTTCCCTTATCTTTTAAAACACCCTGGTCTCCCCTATGTGTTCTAAAAATGCAAACTATGTAATATGCACCTGCTTCACTGGAAATGTTTCCTTAGGTTATCTAATATATAACAAAATATTTTTAAAGTCGTCAATCTCTAAAGTATGATAGTATTCCTAAGAACACTTAATGTGGATATCATAATTTATATAATTAAGATTCTTTTGAGACTATGAAAACTGCAAAACATATTTCTTTTTTTTCTTAACATCTTTATTAGAGTATAATTGCTTTACAATGGTGGGTCAGTTTCCACTTTATAACAAAGTGAATCAGTTATAATATACATATGTCCCCATATCTCCTCCCTCTTGCATCTCCCTCCCTCCCACCCTCCCTATCCCACCCCTCCAGGTGGTCACAAAGCACCAAGCTGATCTCCCTGTGCTATGCGGCTCCTTCCCACTAGCTATCTATTTTACGTTTGGAGGTGTATATATGTCCATGCCACTCTCTCACTTTGTCCCAGCTTACCCTGTCCCCTCCCCGTATCCTCAAGTCCATTCTCTAGTAGGTCTGCATCTTTATTCCCATCTTGCCCCTAGGTTCTTCTGACCATTTTTTCTTCTTTTTTTTTTTTAGATTTCATATATATGTGTTAGCATGTGGTATTTGTTTTTCTCTTTCTGACTTCCTTCACTCTGTATGACAGTCTCTAGCTCCATCCACCTTACTACAGATAACTCAGTTTCATTCCTTTTTATGGCTGAGTAATATCCCATTGTATGTATGTGCCACATCTTTATCCATTCATCTATTCATGGACACTTAGGTTGCTTCCATGTCCTGGCTATTGTAAATAGAGCTGCAATAAACATTGTGGTACATGACTCTTTTTGAATTATGGTTTTCTCAGGGTATATGGCCAGTAGTGGGATTGCTGGGTCATATGGTAGTTCTATTTTTAGTTTTTTAGGGGACCTCCATACTGTTCTCCATAGTGGCTGTATCAATTTATATTCCCACCAACAGTGCAAGAGGGTTCCCTTTTCTCCACACCCTCTCCAGCATTTATTGTTTCTATATTTTTTGATGATGGCCATTCTCACTGGTATGAGATGATATCTCATTGTAGTTTTGATTTGCATTTCTCTAATGATTAATGATGTTGAGCATTCTTTCATGTGTTTGTTGGCAATCTGTATATCTTCTTTGGAGAAATGTCTATTTAGGTCTTCTGCACATTTTTGGATTGGGTTCTTTGTTTTTCTGATATTGAGCAGCATGAGTTGCTTGTGTTTTGGAGATTAATCCTTTGTCAGTTGCTTAATTTGCAAATATTTTCTCCCATTCTGAGGGTTGTCTTTTCGTCTTGTTTATGGTTTCCTTTGCTGTGCAAAAGTTTTGAAGTTTCATTAGGTCCCACTTGTTTATTTTTGTTTAATTTCTCCAGCAGATGGGTTAAAAAGGATCTTGCTGTGATTTATGTCATAGAGTGTTCTGCCTATGTTTTCCTCTAAGAGTTTGATGGTCTCTGGCCTTTCATTTAGGTCTTTAATCCATTTTTAGTTTATTTTTGTGTATCATGTTAGGGAGTGTTCTAATTTCATTCTTTTACATGTAGTTGTCCAGTTTTCACAGCACCATTATTGAAGAGGCTGTCTTTTCTCCACTGTATATTCTTGCCTCCTTTATCAAAGATAAGGTGACCATATGTGCGTGAGTTTATCTCTGGGCTTTCTATACTGTTCCATTGATCTGTATTTCTGTTTTTGTGCCAGTACCATACTGTCTTCATTACTGTAGCTTTGTAGTATAGTCTGAAGTCAGGGAGCCTGATTCCTCCAGCTCCGTTTTTCTTTCTCAAGATTGCTTTGGCTATTCGGGGTCTTTTGTGTTTCCATACAAATTGTGAAATTTTTTGTCCTAGTTCTGTGAAAAATGCCAGTGGTAGATTGATAGGGATTGCATTGAATCTGTAGATTGCTTTGGGTAGTAGAGTCATTTTCACAATGTTGATTCTTCCAATCCAAGAACATGGTATATCTCTCCATCTATTTGTATCATCTTTAATTTCTTTCATCAGTGTCTTATAATTTTCTGCATACAGGTCTTTTGTCTCCTTAGGTAGGTTTATTCCTATTTTATTATTTTTGTTGCAATGGTAAATGGGACTGTTTTCTTAATTTCACTTTCAGATTTTTCATCACTAGTGTATAGCAATGAAAGAGATTTCTGTGCATTAATTTTGTATCCTGCTACTTTGCCAAATTCATTGAATAGCTCTAGTAGTTTTCTGGTAGCATCTTTAGGACTCTCTATGTATAGTATCATGTCATCTGCAAACAGTGACAGCTTTACTTCTTCTTTTCCGATTTGGATTCCTTTTATTTCTTTTCCTTCTCTGATTGCTGTGGCTAAAACTTCTAAAACTATGTTGAATAATAGTGGTGAGAGTGGGCAGCCTTGTTTTGTTCCTGATCTTAGTGGAAATGCTTTCAGTTTTTCACCATTGAGGACGATGTTGGCTGTGGATTTGTCATATATGGCCTTTATTATGTTGAGCAAAGTTCCCTCTATGCCTACTTTCTGCAGGGTTTTTATCATATATGGGTGTTGAATTTTGTCAAAAGCTTTCTTTGCATCTATTGAGAAGATCATGTGGTTTTCCTCCTTCAATTTGTTAATATGGTGTATCATGTTGACTGATTTGCATATATTGAAGAATCCTTGCATTCCTGGGATAAACCCCACTTGATCATAATGTATGATCCTTTTAATGTGGTGTTGGATTCTCTTTGCTAGTATTTTGTTGAGGATTTTTGCATCTATGTTCATCAGTGATATTGGCCTGTAGTTTTCTTTCTTTGTGACATCTTTGTCTGGTTTTGGTATCAGAGTGATGGTGGCCTCGTAGAATGAGTTTGGGAGTTTTCTTCCCTCTGCTATATTTTGGAAGAGTTTGAGAAAGACAGATGTTAGCTCTTCTCTAAATGTTTGATAGAATTCGCCTGTGAAGCCATCTGGTCCTGGGCTTTTGTTTGTTGGAAGATTTTTAATCACAGTTTCAATTTCAGTGCTTGTGATTGGTCTGTTCATATTTTCTGTTTCTTCCTGATTCAGTCTTGGCACGTTGTGCATTTCTAAGAATTTGTCCATTTCTTCCAGGTTGTTCATTTTATTGGCATAGAGTTGCTTGTAGTAATCTCTCATGATCCTTTGTATTTCTGCAGTGTCAGTTGTTACTTCTCCTTTTTCATTTCTAATTCTACTGATTTGAGTCTTCTCCCACTTTTTCCTGATAAGTTTGGCTAGTGGTTTATCAATTTTATCTTCTCAAAGAACCAGCTTTTAGTTTTATTGATCTTTGCTATCATTTCCTTCATTTCTTTTTCATTTATTTCTGATCTGATCTTTATGATTTCTTTCCTTCTGCTAGTTTTGGGGGTTTTTTTGTTCTTTTTTCTCTAATTGCTTTAGGTGTAAGGTTTGGTTGTTTATTTGAGATGTTTCTTATTTCTTAAAGTAGGCTTGTATAGCTATAAACTTCCCTCTTAGAACTGCTTTTGCTGCATCCCATACGTTTGGAGTCGTTGTGTTTTCATTGTCATTTGTTTCTAGGTATTTTTTTATTTCCTCTTTGATTTCTTCAGTGATCTCTTCATTATTAAGTAATGGGTTGTTTAGCCTCCATGTGTTTTTATTTCTTACAGATTTTTTTCCTGTAATTGATTCTAGTCTCCTAGTGTTGTGGTCGGAAAAGATACTTGATACAATTTCAATTTTCTTAAGTTTACCAAAGCTTGATTTGTGACCCAAGATATGATCTATCCTGGAGAATGTTCCATGAGCACTTGAGAAGAATATGTATTCTGTTGTTTTTGGATGGAATGTCCTATAAATATCAATTAAGTCCATCTCGTTTAATGTATCATTTAAAGCTTGTGTTTCCTTATTTATTTTCATTTTGGATGACCTGTCCATTGGTGAAAGTGGGGTGTTAAAGTCCCCTACTATGAATGTGTTACTGTCAATTTCCCCTTTTATGGCTGTTAGTATTTGCCTTATGTATTGAGGTGCTCCTATGTTGGGTGCATAAATATTGATAATTGTTATATCTTCTTCTTGGATTGATCCCTTGATCATTATAGTGCCCTTCTTTGTCTCTTGTAACAGTCTTTGTTTTAAAGTGTATTTTGTCTGATATGAGAATTGCTACTCCAGCTTTCTTTTGATTTCCATTTGCATAGAATATCTTTTTCCATCCCCTCACTTTCAGTCTGTATGTTTCCCTAGGTCTGAAGTGGGTCTCTTGTAGACAGCATATATACGGGTCTTGTTTTTGTATCCATTCAGCCAGTCTATGTCTTTTGGTTGGAGCATTTAATCCATTTACATTTAAGGTAATTATCAATATGTATGTTCCTTTTCCCATTTGCTTAATTGTTTTGGGTTTATTATTGTAGGTTTTTTCCTTCTCTTATGTTTCCTGCCTAGAGAAGTTCCTTTAGCATTTGTTGTAAAGCTGTTTTGGTGGTGCTGAATTCTCTTAGCTTTTGCTTATTTGTAAAGCTTTTAATTTCTCCATCAAATCTGAATGAGATCCTTGATGGGTAGAGTAATCTTGGTTGTAGGTTTTTCTCATTCATCACTTTAAATATGTCCTGCCACTCCTTTCTGGCTTGCAGTTTCTGCTGAAAGATCAGCTGTTAACCTTATGCGGATTCCCTTATGTGTTAATTGTTGTTTTTCCCTTGCTGCTTTTAATATTTGTTTTTTGTATTTAATTTTTGATAGTTTGATTAATATGTGTCTTAGTGTGTTTCTCCTTGTATTTATCCTGTATGGGACTCTCTGTGCTTCCTGGAGTTGATTAACTATTTCCTTTCCCATATTAGGGAAGTTTTCAACTATAATCTCTTCAAATATTTTCTCAGTCCCTTTCTGTTTTCTCTTTTTCTTCTGGAACCCCTATAATTCGAATGTTGGTGCATTTAATGTTGTCCCAGAGGTCTCTGAGACTGTCCTCAATTCTTTTCATTCTTTTTTCGTTATTCTGCTCTGCAGTAGTAATTTCCACTATTTTATCTTCCAGGTCACTTATACATTCTTCTGCCTCAGTTATTCTGCTCTTGATCCCTTCTAGAGGATTTTTAATTTCATTTATTGTGCTGTTCATCTCTGTTTGTTTGCTCTTTAGTTCTTCTAGGTCCTTGTTAAACGTTTCTTGTATTTTTTCCCTTCTATTTCCAAGATTTTGGATCATCTTTACTATCATTATTCTGAATTCTGTTTCACGTAGACTGCCTATTTCCTTTTCATTTGTTTGGTCTGGTGGGTTTTTGCCTTGCTCCTTCATCTGCTGTGTGCTTCTCTGACTTCTCATTTTGCTTAACTTTCTGTGTTTGGTGTCTCCTTTTCGCAGGCTGCAGGTTCGTA
Organism: Delphinapterus leucas; assembly: GCF_059928025.1. Classification (NCBI taxonomy): domain Eukaryota; kingdom Metazoa; phylum Chordata; class Mammalia; order Artiodactyla; family Monodontidae; genus Delphinapterus; species Delphinapterus leucas. The sequence continues at coordinate 51,664,626 of NC_143136.1, read as the reverse complement.
ATTTCCGTTGTTTTTGGTGTCCTTCCCCAGTAGCTAGGGTTGGTTCAGTGGGTTGTGTAGGCTTCCTCATGGCGGGGACTAGTGCCTGTGTTCTGGTGGATGAGGCTGGATCTTGTCCTTCTGGTGGGCAGGTCCACGTCTGGCAGTGTGTTTTGGGGTGTTTGTGGCCTTATTATGATTTTAGACAGCCTCTGTGCTAATGGATGGGGTTGTGTTCCTGTCTTGCTAGTTGTTTGGCATAGGGTGTCCAGAACTGTAGCTTGCTGGTTGTTGAGTGGAGCTGGGTCTTGGCGTTGAGATGGAGATCTCTGGGAGATTTTCACCATTTGATATTACGTGGAGCTGGGAGGTCTCTTGTGGACCAGTGTCCTGAACTTGGCTCTCCCACCTCAGTGGCACAGCCCTGACGCTTTGCTGGAGCACCAAGAGCCTGTCCTCCACACGGCTCAGAATAAAAGGGAGAAAAGAAAGAAAGAAGATAAAGTAAAATAAAATAAAGTAAAATAAAATAAGTTATGAAAATAAGAAATAATTATTAAGAAAAAAAATTTTTTTAAGTAATTAAAAAAAAATGGAGAGAACCCTAGGACAAATGGTAAATGCAAAGCTATACAGACAAAATCACACACAGAAGGATACACATACACACTCACAAAAAGAGAAAAAGGGGAAAAAAATATATACCGTTGTTTCCAAAGTCCACCTCCTCCATTTAGGATGATTCATTGTCTATTCAGATATTCCAGAGACACAGGGTACATCAAGTTGACTATGGAGATTTAATCCTCTGCTCCTGAGGCTGCTGGGCGAGACTTCCCTTTCTCTTCTTTGTTTGCACAGGTCCCAGTGTTCAGCTTTGGATTTGGACCCGCCTCTGTGTGTAGGTCACCTGAGGGCATCTGTTCTTTGCTCCGACAGTGTGGGGTTAAAGGAGCAGCTGATTCTGGGTCTCTGGCTCACTCAGGCCAGGGGGAGGGAGGGGTACGGATGTGGGTCGAGCTTGCAGTGGCAGAGGCCGGCGTGACGTTGCACCAGCCTGAGGTGCGCCTTGTGTTCTCCCGGGGAAGTTGTCCCTGGATCACGGGACCCTGGCAGTGGCAGGCTGCACAGGCTCCTGGGAGGGGAGGTGTGGAGAGTGACCTGTGCTTGCACACAGGATTCTTGGTGGCTGCAGCAGCAGTCTTAGAGTCTCATGCCCGTCTCTGGGGTCCGCGCTGGTAGCCGCCACTCGGGCCCGTCTCTGGAGCTTGTTTAGGTGGCGCTCTTAATCCCCTGTCCTCGCACGCCAGGAAACAAAGAGGCAAGAAAAAGTCTCTTGCCTCTTCGGCAGCTCCAGACTTTTTCCTGGACTCTCTCCCAGCTAGCTGTGGCACACTAGCCCTTTTTAGGCTCTGTTCACACAGCCAACCCCAGTCCTCTCCCAGAGGTCCGACCTCCGAAGCCGGAGCCTCAGCTCCCAGCTCCGACCCGTCCCAGCAGGTGAGCAGACACACCTCTCGGGCTGGTGAGTGCCGGTCGGCTCCAATCCTCTCTGCGGGAATCTCTCCGCTGTGCCTTCCGCACCCCTGTTGCTGCGCTCTCCTCCGTGGCTCTGAAACCTCCCCCCCTCCGCCACCCACAGTCTCCGCCCGCGAAGGGGCTTCCTAGTGTGTGGAAACCTTTCCTCCTTCACAGCTCCCTCCCACTGGTGCAGGTCCTGTTCCTATTCTTTGTCTCTGTTTTTTCTTTTTTCTTTTGCTCTCCCCAGGTACAGGGGAGTTTCTTGCGTTTTGGGAGGTCTGAGGTCTTCTGCCAGTGTTCAGTAGGTGTTCTGTAGGAGTCGTTCCACATGTAGATGTATTTCTGATGTATTTGTGGGGAGGAAGGTGATCTCCACATCTTACTCTTCCGCCATCTTGAAGCTCCTCAAAACATATTTCTCTAAAACTCTGAAGCAATTTTTTTTGTTGCCTTTGAAGCAGAAACATTTTCATGTAATAAATCTGTGAGCTATTTGTCATTGTAATCTGAATTCTTTAACCTATTATGGATAATTTATTATGGATAAATCACAATTTTTAATCTGAACAGTCTAAACGTTCAAATAATTTAAAGGAATGTCTTTGTCTAGCCTGTGTCAGAACTTATATTTCCCACTTTACATGGAGAATTTCAGATTTAATACTTCCTCTGCTTTTCCATGTGAGGGTGATATCAGCTTCCCTTGTCAACAGTGCTGTTACTGTTCTTTAGCTCATTTCTTTTTATCCTAATTTCCTCATCCCCAATAATCATATGGCAGTGATACCAATTTTAATATATTAATGGGATTTATATCTCATTTTAAAAAATTAGTGCCTTCCTTTTTTTTTTTTTTTTTTTTGGCGGTACGTGGGCCGCTCACTGTTATGGCCTCTCCCGTTGCGGAGCGCAGGCTCATCGGCCATGGCTCATGGGCCCAGCCGCTCCGCAGCATGTGGGATCTTCCCAGACCGGGGCACGAACCCGTGTCCCCTGCATCGGCAGGTGGACTCTCAACCACTGCACCACCAGGGAAGCCCAGTGCCTTCCTATTTTTTAGGTGTAGAAGAAGAGAAAAGATATAGTCCTGGTTCCATGTATTTGAAATACAGTGCCCAAATATGCCAAATTAGTTTCAAACAAAATTCCTATTTATGATAGAATTAACTATAATAGAGGATCATAGACATTTCCAAATCTCCCCAACTGTTAGAAACATGAAATAATTCTTGCTGACTATATTAGAAAAGGCATCCTGATAAGTTTGCAGGTAGATAATGCCCATTTAACATATGAATATTTGAACATTTCCTGTTTATAATCATAATGCCTTTCACTTATAGATGGAAATGCTTCTAGTTTTTTTTCACCCTCCAGATTTATTGAGATATAATTGACATATAACATTGTATAAGTTTAAAGTGTACAACATGTTGATTTGGTACTTAGAGTATATTGCAAAATAATTACCACCCATAGTGTTAGCTAACACCTCTATCATGTCACATAATTACCATTTTTTTGTGGTAAGTACATTTAAGATCTACTCAATTAGTAACTTGCAAATATATAGTACAGCATTATTAAGTATAATCACCATTCTATATATTAGGTCCCCAGAACTTATTCATCTTTAACTAGACGTTTGTACCCTTTGATCAATACGTCTAGTTTTTAAAGTCCTTTCCCATGTTTGTTTGGTTCTCACAAATCTCAATATATATAACAATATATTATATATTAACTATATACATAAACTATAGAGAGTGAGAAGTGTGGTTCAGTTATCTTTGTTAAACAGAGAAAATGTAAAATGTTTATATGTTCTGTAACAGTGGTCAGCAGACTATGGCCCAGAGGCCAAATCTGACCCACCACCTGCTTTTGAAAATAAAGTTTTATTGGAAGACAGCCCTGCTCATTCATTTATGTATTGCCTATGGCTGCTTTTGTTGTGCAATGGCAGAATTGAGTAGTGACAGAGACCATTAGGCTCACAAAGCTTTAAAACATTTACTATCTGGCCTCTTAATGAAAAAAAAATTTTCTAATCCTGTTCTACAGCAGTTTTTCCTTAAGAACCAATTTAAAACTTTTTCCAACTTTATGATGTCAAAATTAATAGTGTCCAATACATGGCATATACATTTTCTATGGGACCTCTGCATACCACAAGAAATGGACTATGGAATTTCACAGCATTTAATGCTACTATTTTATAATGTAGGAAACAGCATATCAAGATATGCATGTTAATAATAAAATAATTAGGGGAATTTTGATTTATTGATATTGACGTGACTTTACTGAACCAGGGAAGTTCAGAAAAAGTCTCCTCTTAAAAGTGAAACTAATACAGTTCTAATTTAGTATGGTGTACAAGTCCATTCCTATCAATATTTCAGCTTAGCTTGCGTGTAGCTAGCTCTTAACAGAAGAAATTATCGAAAAATTCTTATAGTCTTAAAATAAACACTAAGGCTGATTTAACCTTACTTTTGAACATCATTTCCTACTAACGGAGTTTTACACTTGAGCACAAATATCTGGCTCTTTCTTTAGAAACATCATCTTCAGACAAGATGTGCTCTAATTCTATGATATGTAATGTAAAAATGTATCAATGATAATAGATTCTCACTAGTTGAACATACAAATGAACTAAATACAGGTTCTCTGGAAGGCATACATAACTTCAAATTATTGCCTACCTCTTGTCTTTCTACTCTTAAGATATTTAACTTTGGAGAAATGGGTAAAACCAGACTCCCGTTTATTACTGCTAGAAATTTGAGGAAAATTTATTTCGGAACATAAAATAAAGAACTGGTGTAGATAAATGAAACACAAATGTATAGTAAAGTTAGAAGTTGTTTTTAAAAATGAAACTACAACATTTTAACTGTCAGAATGCTTTCCTTTGGGGTTTTATTTTGATGTATTTCAGCTATCGAAAAATAATGGGATCTTTCCCTTAAAGACCCAAAACCCAACATCTTTCTAAAAAGAAATATGCAACCAACTTTCAAGTGTCTTTTCACGGCTATACTATACTTCTTGTGGGTCTTATCAGTAGCAGTTATATTCAAGTCCTTATGGGTGGCATCTATTCCAAAAACTTATTTCATAATATATCTTCTGAGCGTTACCTTTATTTACCCATTTTCCATTGTAACTTATAGCTTAATTAAACCAAATTAAGGTGCTTCCCTGGTGGTCCAGTGGTAAAGAATCCGCCTTACAATGCAGGGGACGTGGGTTTGATCCCTGGTCAGGGAACTAAGATCCCACATGCCACGGGGCAACTAAGCCCGCGCGCCACAACTACTGAGCTCGCGTGCCTCAATGAGAGAGCCTGCATGCTGCAAACTACAGAGCCCATGCACACTGGAGCCTGTGCCCCGCAGCTAGAGAAAAGAAAACCTACACACCACAACTAGAGAGAAGCCCGTGCACCACAACGAAGAGCCCGTGCACCGCAAAAAAAAAAAAAAAAAAAACCCATATGCCTCTACGAAGATCCTGTGTGCCACAACTAAGACCCGACGCAGCCAAAAAACAAACAAACAAATTAAAAACATTGATGATCTACTAAATTCAAGGAATGAATACAGTTTGAAAGAAAATCTTATTTAACATTCTCTATTAGTTTGGGGCTAGATACTCTTCCCTCAAGGACTGGTCAACTGTGACAAAGTTGAATAGAGCCAAGATAAAAAAAATTCTATTCTATTTGTTCATTTTCCATTCCTGCTTATACCTCAGTGGTTTCAATAGCTTTCTAGCTGGTTTCCTTTAAGAAGAAACATAATGTCAAAATAGACATAAAAGTTCAATTGCTAAGTACTCAGTGAATGTTAGTTCCCTTTCTTTCTTATCTTACTTCTTTACCTTTCCCCCTCCATCAGGATTTCCCAAGTCAAAATCACTCTCCTCACCCTTGCCAGAATTTTTTTTCCCTTTTTTAATAACAGTGTTTTTAAAGCTGGTTGATGTTGGTTCTACAGCAAAAGGGAAAGAAAGTGTGAACAGGAATCTCTCACTGCTTCTCCAGGCAAAAAAGTTCTCCTTTGATTCATTTTCTGATCTTACTTGCTTTTCAACATTTTTTTTAAGTGACATTTTAAAGCACTTGCCTGTACCACTAAGATGATAACAACCTTATACTGAAGTTCCTCATTATGACCCTCATTAGTTTGTAAGTTTCTGGGTATCAGAAACTAAATCTTAGTACTCAATTCCTATCTGGGTCAAGTAAATCTCCTTGTACAAAAGCATGACACAACTATTAATTGAATTTTAAAAAAGTGTACATGGATTGAATGATTCTTACTTTAAGTATATTTAAAATTTTATATAATTTGTCAGTAACAAGGGCACTCCAGTCAAAAAATTAAATTTGCAGTAAGTTTTATAAATGTATTACTTTTGTTTGCAAAGTTTAATTCACTAGAAATAACTTTATTTAGCAATAAATATTTCTAAAATTATATGTCTATTCATATATATATATGTATATATACACACACACACACACACACATACATGCACATAGATGAACTGGGTTTTTCACTGAGATTTTCATATTATAAATCAACTTTGTAAAATGAAAAGTTTTGTTAAAAAGATTAGTAGTATCAAAAGTTGTTTTGATCAAGCCAAATTGACAGCTAAGTCACTTTTATATTGATAGCTGAGTCAAGTCTGTCTGATGGAGAAACCAGGAATTCTAAAAAAATTATAGACTTTGGCAGTCACATTTAAGTACTTTGCAGTTAAAAGCAGCAACGGTTTATTTAACAGGTTGCTTGGAATCAAGTGGAACTTACTGTTTTGGTGTTTTGCCTGACTTTTTTTCCATTTACAAGTGAATCAATGCCCCGTAGATAGAAATAGTTTTTTAAATACAGCCAAAATGAAATGGCTAATTTCACCAATATATTTTATTAACTGGAATGATAGTACTCTTTAATGGCATTTGTCTGACACCAGGTTTGTGTATTTCTTCACACATTCTGTTAAATGAACACCTGCCAAAGCAAATATCTGACTGATATTTATACCAGACTGTTTCTACGTAGGAACACTATGTTACACTGCTTGCTTACTTGAAGGAATACAGAAGATTAGAAGTTGTGAATGTTGAATACAAACTTTGGTTTCTTTTTTTGAAATGCTAACTCAAAGTAGAATTTTCAAAACTGAAATTTACTGACAATAAAAGGTACTCACAAACCAGAATCTAAATAACTCCCCCCAAATTGTTCAAATCTTTAATCAATCCTCGATACTAATTTTTATCAAACATCAAGCAATTTTTTTCAAAAGAAAGTTTCTAAAAATATTGACTCAATACAACAATAGAACACCAAAATGGTCTAGGTGTGAATCTTTTTTGATTCACTTGAGTACTGCTTGCATTATGAGGTTTTGTGGTTTATACGAAGGGTCTCTGATGATCAAGTTCATTGTTTTTAAGGTTGAGGAGACTCAAGCGCAAGCCTGAACAGAGAAAAGAGAGCAGAGCCAAGGTCAGCTTTTCTCCTGTTTCTACATGGTGCCTCCAGAATTCCTCCAAGGAGCCCTAGGAGCTACTGGTGGGGCTGTAGAAGGGCTAAGCAGGCAGGACCCCTCACTTTTCCCTCACACACTGCACTCTCTTTAATAAGGGTTATTCTGCTGCACCTCTTTTACATGTTTGAAATTCTAGGTAAGAATGAGTTTGAAGAAAAAGCTCTGTCCCTAAAAAACAAATCTGAAAACCACTGTATTACCTTGTGCACCATAAGGAAGAGGGGGAATATCAGACCCAAATTTGAAATGACGTCCCTGTTAGTAGCCAGCATGAGAAACACTTAGAAATTGCATTCCAAAATAAGGGAAAAGGAATCCTGAATGTAGTTTTTTTGTACAAGTAAAGCCCTATTTTATTATTTTTTTTCTTGTACATCGGTTGTTGACTTAGTGTTTCTAGAAATTTGAATTGTACAAAAATGAACAATGAATAAACAAAGTTTGGTAGAGAAACTTCCAATGTGTTTCAGAATGCAAGAACAAGTGAGGCTTACAGAAAAGCATAAGAATAAACTAGTTAACAGAAATCAGAACAATGGAAAGTTAAATGACAGTAAGAGCACCATATGGACTAAAAGACTCAGGAAGAGCTTTCTGGAAAAGAGGCACTCAAGTAAGAGTAGAAGATAAGGGAGATGGCATTCCTGGTGGCAAGAACAACAGAGATGAAGGTAGGGGGGAAATCATGTTTTTTGAAGAGAAAGAAGATACAACCAAATGGAGAGGACTGTTTGTGTCAGTGGGATATGAGCTTGAATTGGTAAAATGGGGTTTTATTGAAGAAGCACCTGGAAGGTAATTGAGAACAGTACATTTAAAGTATGCATAAGGGCAACATGGTACTACCTTTGGTACTCAACAAAAGATGTGCTTTAGTGCTAGCTGGCTGGCAGTGCATTTTGAACATTCAAGGAAGTTTCTTTTATTGTGTTAAATTACTGGTGGTGGAAAAAATGTAGGTGGTACTTCAAAAGATGCTAGATTGTTTTTAGAGATTTAAAATCACATATGCAATAGCAGACACACATGGACATTTTATACTGCTCTCACAACTGTGTTGTCTGGAAAAAAAAAAAGCTTAGGAAGTGTACACCATGACCTAATCCATATCTTTCATGTAATATTTATGTAACTGCATAAGTTAAAATTTTTATCATCCCTTTTAAATAATTTGTAAAATAAATTAAGAAATTTTGCTTAATGGTAAGCGCTATGTGTTTGAGAAATGATATTCGAAATAAACTTGTTTCTCGTAGAGTAGAAATACTATTGGATATAGTAGAAAAACAATGGCTATTACTAGATAATTAAAACTGAAGAAAGAACTTCCCTTAAAAAGATTTGAATTAAATGACCCTGGAGAAGTGTTCTTTTCCATTTACAGCTTTTATTTCTGTTTCTTCATTATGCAAGACATGGAGACAAAATTTTACCTAGCATAAATGAATAATATAAAGGAGGAATCAACGGACTAGAAATATCCTTCCAAGGTCAATCCAATGAATGGTCCCTATATTGTATGACTATTAATTTTTAGGCAGAAGCAGATAAACCATCATTTTTTATAAGCAACACATCTGTTATATAGGTTAAAATCAATCTCAAATGAAAATTATCCAAAAAAATATTTTTAACTTCTAAGTATATTTCTTCAATCTCCAGTGTCTTTGGACCACCCAACTGAATGTTAAATGTTTCTATTCTTCTTTTCTTTTTCTTTTACCAAGTCCACTATGGAGGTGTGTGGCTATGTATGCATGTGCCATGGTTCTCCTTTGCTAAAGTCTGATATGGAGAAAATTATTTTTCTAAGGAGAAAAAAATTTTCCTTCTTGGGAATTACCTGGTTTTGCTGGATACTTTGATATTCTTATTGAGGGGTGTGCATGGGAAGTCCATCAAAAGGTATCTTTGAGTGAGAATAGTGGTAACTGGACAGTTTTCTAAAATGAATGGCTTCTATAATGCAGTGTTTTAGTTTTTCTTAGAAGGCAAGCTTGGAAAGAGAGCGGAATTGCATTTAAATAAAACTGTGTTAAGAAAGGGAGGGGAGAAGAGTGATGAGATGGCTAGTTTCAGATAAGAGCATAATTTTGAAGAGTACTGATACCAGATAACAATGTTGATTATAATCTTCTCCTTGGTAGTCCCCCTCCATTTTCCAGCCTTGTAAATCTTAGTAAAATTGACTTCACCTGCTCTGGTATTGTGTGGGTGGACCTGCCTTGAGGATGGGCGTTGGGGAAAGAGCAGAGGCTTCTTGATGTAATAACCTCTGGGTGGCTCACAAGCATAAGGACACATACACATTCACAGACATGCACACACGCAGACCTGTGCATACATGCACACAAATGTATATCGCCATGTAAAAAGCACCTGTCAGCTTAAGCCATTTCCACACTGACCAGGCAAGGTCGGTTCAGGTAAAACTTACACTGGTTTTGAATCACTGTGATTGTACTCATGGTAGAAAATAGAACTTTAAGAGCATTCATAAACTAATTTGGCCCTTTGATAAATCTTTGGAAATGGATAGAAAATTCAGAACTTTTGGTACTTCCAGGGCCACACAGCCTGTGATTATAATCATGCAGAAATTTTCCATCATTTATCTTGTTTTCTTTTGCCGGAGGTTATTTTGTACTTTGGGGATATTAAGAATCAAAACTATGCATTTATATGGATAAAGGACTTCATTCTAATTCGTATTCATAACTCAAGAAACTCCATGTCAGAGCTGTTGAATTACTGCTTTTCGTCATGTCTCCCTCTGCACAGTTTAGCTGGATTGGATGTTCTCTAAGACCTATTCTAGTTCAGAAAATATTAGTTATTATAGGACCTCTTAGTATTATGTGTAGATGCTAATATCCAGTGGCATAAAAAGGATTCTGCTGGTAAGGAAAAAGATGGAGCAGTGATGGTTTGGCAGGTAACCAACAGTATAGGTCACCAAGGCAAATCTGAATTTTTGTTGACTAAAGCATAATTTCCTCTAATATTAAGTAGTTAGTTCTATAACAGTATGTAATTTAGCCTGCTTTCTGACTCAGGGATAGGATTTTTTTCTATAAACATTTATTTTTTGTTTCTGAGGCTCTTAACATTGTTAGAACAGGGAAAGCACACATCAATGCATGTGAAATTATTAACATAATTTTTATTGAGTATTCTGAACTAAGAGAAGGAGATAGCTCGTTTGCACATTTCCCCTTTTCTACATCATTCCTAGGGCACATGTTAGAGGTTCTCCATGTACATGGTTGCTGGCTCTTTCTCCTTTATATTAGCTGTTCACATCACCCATGGCCAAAACCTCAATTTCCTGTGTTCCCTTCCTCCTTCCACTTTCCCACCTTTTAAAACATATCCATATCCTTGGAGCCCTATTTGTACTTACGTGATAATGGTTTTATATGGGCTAGATTAACTGTGCTAATATTTACTTTGCTAATGTGTTGGACCTCTAAGGTAATTTAAGGCTTTAATCGTTTCAGAAGCTCAACCCCTTTAAAAAGCTCTTCAGGAATGCTGCCAGTTTACACATCTTGATGGAATGGCCATTTTGGCTTCCGTATCACACTCACAGAAGCAGGCGGCTACAAGAAACGTTGGTTGGCCTGTATGACTCCACTGTCTGGAGTCTGTTCATTATGTCAGCCTGATCTCTCATCTTACGCCATCTCTCATTCCCTCATCAAACTCACACTGCAAATTGCTGGTTTCTGCAGCCATTTTCTCCACCCTGTTTCCTGTGTCATCTTGAGTGATTCATATGTGACTTCAATATTTTTAGAGATGCCCCACCCAACACCCTGAACTCATTATTTCTTGACCTCCTCTGCTGCTCAGGCCTTTTAACTCCTTTGGATCTCAGTGATCTACTACCAGTGCTATACCCCAGTGCTACCTTGTCTTCCCCAGAAACTCCTCATCTCTCTTAATAACATTTCATAATCATACTGTCTTAATCTGAGTTCCTGCTTCTTCCAACTATCCCTCTTCTTTACTTCTAGCAAACTAACTCTTTGGCTTCATAAAGAATCTAAAACCTTAGGAAAACAGCAAAGATTCAAGTCTCTGAGCCCCTCTATGACCCTGCTGCTTTATCCTCTGCCCTACCTCTTCCATCCAGTCTGCATTCTGTGGTTTATCTCACCAACTAATCTCTCTACTATCATCACACTCAAGCTCTGAGCTCCTCTCCTGGAGGAATCTAAAATTTTGTCTCTTGAAATTCCACACCTACGTACCTAAGCCTGCCAAATAAAGTTATATCATTGCCATCAGCATTGTAAAGTGGTTAAGAGCATGGACTCTGGAGCCTGACCACCAAAGCTCAGTTCCTGGCTCCTCCACTTACTAGCTGGGTGCCCTTACCAAAACAGCGTGACCACTTTGTGCCTCATTTTCTTCATCTGTAACAAGGTAATAATAACTGAACACATCTCATAGAGATGCTATGATGAATAAATGAGCTATATTTATAAGGTGCTTAGAGAGGTATGTAACTGTTAAATAAACAAGTATTCTACTTCTCCCTTGTAGTTTTTATTCCATTTTTAATAACAGCTATTTCAAAACTTCACTCTCTTTAATTCTCCAAAAAGCTCACTCTCCATCACTTCAACAGATGATCTGGCCTCATTCTCAGAGTATATATAGGACAGTAGGTGTGAATTCCTTTAAATTATCTTACCCTAGAAATTTAACTACATTGGTGCATTTATATCTCTTTCCAATCTAAAATAAAGAAATCACCTTCTAAAATTAAGTTTCCTCCCTTCAAATACCTAACCTTTTCTGTGTATATTTAACTTTTCTCTGTCTACTTGTTCCTTTCTTTAACCAGTAAACATGTTTTAATTCCCATGCATTCCCCTCAAAAATAACCAAAAATCCTTCTTCAACTCTACATTTCCTTTTATCTATTTTCCTATCTTTGTCTTTCTCTTCATCAGATGCCTACATTTCCTGTTTCTACCTTTACCTCTTTCATGACTATATTACTCAGAAATGATAGTAATTGTAAGAAGGTCTAATATTAAAATCAAGTGGGAATAAACTTCAAGGGATCAAAACTTTAGAACTTGGCTTTTTCCCAACCTTAGCCAGACATAGATATTCATGATCTTGAATGCTCGTATATTTATATAACGGCTTTCCTGCTCTTTTGTTCTACCATAACGAATTAATTATTATCATTTGACTACCCATGCTATTTCCTGTTTCCCTCTTCTAAAAGGAATTAGCCCTACAGACTCCCACTACAATCAAGGCTTCACTCTTCACCATTCCACCACAATTACTGTCAAGGTCAGCAATAACAACTCGATTTCCAAATCCAGAGGTCAATTCTCAGTGTTCATCTTAATCAACTTCTCAGGAAGTTGGTAGAATTTACCATTTCCTCTTCTTTAAAACCTTTTTTTTTTCAGTTGCCTTCTGGATACCACTTTCAGTTCTCTTCCTACCTTGCTAGTTGATCTTTCTTAGCCTCCTCTGATGGATGCTTCTCAATTATCTGCCTCTAAAATGTGAAGTACCCCAAGACACTATCCTTAGATAGCTCTTCTTAACATTCTTCACCAATTCCCCCATGGTGGCCCCAGCTAATTTTTGAGCTTTAGATACCACCTATATGCTGATGACTCCTAACCTTATGTGCTAGTCCACATTTTCCCCTTGAACTCTATACTCATATATCCAAATGCTTACTCAATATATCCACTTAGATGTCTAACAGGCTTTTCAAACTTAACACACTGAACAAACTTTTATTTCTCCCAGAACTCCTCCACCTTTAATCTTCTTCATTTCAGTCAGAGAGAGTGTATGAATTTAATAGTTTATACTGGTAAAAGAATGAAAGGCGGTGAAGGAGACTGGGAAGTAGTAAAATGTAAGATCAAGAAAGAAATGTGAGGCATAATCAATCCTGACAAGAGGTATAAAGATACCTATAAAATTAGGGCTGAAAGGATCCACTAGACTTGACATTTTAGAAGTCATTGATGACTACTGCCTTAATAGGCTTAGAATAGCTTACCTGGGAAATAGGAAGAAGGCTGACCAGAATCATATAGAAAAAATGGCTGTCTGATATTAATGATGCCAAACACACACACACACACACCCTTACAATATTTAAGCCAAACTTTCATTCAGAGTTCCACCTTTGTACTGTAATTTCTCTTTTTTTTTTTTTTTTGATGTGGACCATTTTAAAAGTCTTTTTTGAATTTGTTACAATATGGCTTCTGCTTTACGTTTTGGTTTTTCAGCCACGAGGCGCGTGGGATCTTAGCTCCCCGACCGGGGATTGAACCCATACCCCCTGCACTGGAAGGCAAAGTATTAACCACTGGACCGCCAGGGAAGTCCCTGCATTGTATTTCTGACTGCTTGGGGCTACATCTCTTATATGTATTATAAGTACCTCATATCTAATATGTCCAATAATGAACTCATTTCCTTTCTTCTCTGTTCTCCTTACTCTCAAACAAATTAATGCCTAATCATTCTAAATTCTCTATCATGTTGAATGACACCAATACCTATCCATTACCTAAAGTACAAAGCAAACCTGGGGATCATTCTATTTCTTCCTCCCCACCCACTTCTAATCTGTCAAATCTGATTGCAGCCCTTATCTCCACTGGTCTAACTCAAGTCTTTATAAACCTCCCTCCTCCAACCCCTGCCACCAAACTAATAAGCCTCCTACCTGGTTCCCTTGCCTGAGGCTTTCCCATGCCCTATTCTTTCAACTGTATAGTTACAGTTATCTTTCAGTAAAGCACTTTAGTTAAAAACTGAAAGCTGCTTCCAACTTCACACTGGCAGTAATACACTCCCTTAAAATAGCACACCAAGGCCTTTAAAATTTGGCTCTCACCTACCATTTCAACCTCAGTTTATGACAGTTCCTCACTTGCCTTAACATAATCAAACTGAAAAATACACTGCATGGGGTCAGACACATACTTCCCACACTTCTATCTCTGGAATACCTAGAGCTTTCAAAGTTCAAATGAGTTTTTATCCTTAAATTGTAAATACAATTTTTAAAAGTTTGAAAAATAAAAGAAAAAAATTTAGCCATAATATTGTCATTTAACAGAACATCTTTGTTTCCCTCCTAACGTTCCTCTCTGAAAGTACATATTTGTAAACATATAATTTTGCTTAAGATTCTCACATATTTTATTTAGCTATTCCTTGTTAGGTTGCAGAAAAGAAATATCAAAAATTATAAAATTTATTTTGATAAAAAGAAATAAATGGGGCTTCCCTGGTGGCGCAGTGGTTGAGAGTCCACCTGCCGATGCAGGGGACACGGGTTCGTGCCCCGATCCGCGAAGATCCCACATGCCGCGGAGTGGCTGGGCCCGTGAGCCATGGCCGCTGAGCCTGCGCGCGTCTGGAGCCTGTGCTCCGCAACGGGAGAGGCCACAACAGTGAGAGGCCCGCATACCACAAAAAAAAAAAGAAAGAAATGAAAGAAAAAAGAGGAAAAAAAACAAGGGTGGGGACAGAATCGAGCCATGAATAAAGTTTAAGATGCATTCCATGATGACCTACTCATCTACCATGAGTGAGCCACACATTTGGCTTTCAATTTTCTAGCTGCCAATGTGAAAAGAGAAACTCTGTCAGTAACTCCCAGTGCCCGTGAGATTAACCAAAAATGTCCTGGTAATTTTTAACTCTTTTTGGAACAAATATTGTGAAAAGATATTTCTCCTGAGGTTCTCCTGAAGGGAATTACAGGGTGATATACTTAACAACCTGTGGGAAGATTCTTTATTGGAGATGGCACATCTCATTTCATGTCACTGCTCAAATCAAGAATCAGTATAGGCAGATGCCATTGCACAAATCATAGAGTAATTCTGTAAAAACCATCTTCTTGGAAATCATTTGATACTATCAAGGCACCCAGCTCTTTGCTGGTCTGCTTTAAATCATGAGTAAATATAATATATTGAAATACTCACATATCATATATGTTAGTCACAGTAGTGACTGAAGTTTATCCTTCAGAAAAACTTTCTGAATATTGTTTCTTTTCAAGATA